>NW_021131481.1:0-264302 GCF_004193835.3 Ostrinia furnacalis | reverse complement strand
GCTGGTACCCAAAGCCATAAAATTAAGAACTAGGCCACGCCCACTAGGTTTATTCCACTTGCACCTGTAGAACGTGCGAGACAAAATTGGTTTATTCCAATTTGTACTGAAAAACCAAATTTACTAAAATCTTAGTGTACTTTCTTTATGGGAGACTCTTGTTTATCTTAAATAATAGGTATTGTTACCTACTTTTATCTCTGTGAATATGGCAAGAATGCAAAGTAACACGGTGTATTAGACTATTTTCTTACGTGTATCCGTCCTTCCTTAATGTCCTATGTCCCCTAGATGGGTAACAGAGGGCGTCCACAACAGTTTTCCATCGCGTTCGGTCTAAGGCTTCGCGTTTGATTTCTCTCCAAGTCTTGTAATAAAGTAATAAATTAATCTTGTGCACAATTGTGTTCGTAGATGCTACACATGGCGAAGCGTCCGTTCGCGTCGGTGACGGTGCTGCTCAACGGCACGCTGACGGGCGCGGGCCGGCGGCGGCGCGGCGCCGAGCTGCGGCCCGTCGCCATCGAGCCCACGGGCGACGGCCGCGCCGCCGTCACCTCCGTGCTTGTGCGGTGAGTTGCATTCACTTGTTTTAACTTGCCATCAGTGGCGTAGCTAGGTAACCAAGGGCCCTGGGGCAAATAAAAAAAAAATGGGGCCCCACTGCAATCTAAACTGGTTAGGTTTTATCAAGTTGATTGACACTAAGCTTACTTACTGTCCTGATATTGCATTTTTTTAACCGTTCTCTTCCTGAGCTTGGGGTCCCCGGGGTACTGCCCCGCCTTGCCTCTTAGTAGCTACGCCCCTGTTTGCCATTAAGGCTTCTCCAAACAGAACGCGTACTTAGCGCGCGCTAGAGCATCAAATTGTGTTGCATCAAGTCAAACACAGCGCTGGCGCTAGCAATACGCAACGCTCTGTCGCAGCGTTAGGATGGTGTGACACCGGATTATACATTCAACCAATACAATTCAGCGCTAAAGCACGACGTCAAGCTAGCGCTTTACGCCGCGTAAGTACGCGTTCTATTTGGCAAAGCACAAGTGGTACAAGCACCAGTAGAACTCTGCTACCAGACTTTAAATAAATTAAGTGGTTTATATTGTAAAGTATATCTTAAATACATACGGTTTAANCAGTTTTCTAAACTTTCATAATAACACAAAAAAATATGTACTTAATAGGCCATTATTTTCTGTAATCGCTCCACTAAAGTGGTACGTCGGAGATTCCGTTACATATTTTTGACTTTCTTAGGACTAAGTAATATTTGCAATCCCCTAAGTTTACGTTACGTAGAACACATTTAGAGACAATAACTGAAAAGATTATTTTTATCCACAACGTGGAAGCTCTTGCCCTTCATCTGACCTGATGGAAAGTTGGAAACTGATGGATGATCAGCGAGCTTCACCCGGAATCCTAAACCACAGAGGAATTGGCTGTCCTAAATAGGTAGTCTTACCACTAGACCACAGTGGTGATTGTTACTTTACGATTAAATTTGATATACTGCGCAGTTTTTAAAAATATTTTGGACCTATGGAAGGTCTTTTTTTTTTCAAACTTTTAAGTTGAAAATTTTAGAATGTTCTGCTAAAAGCATTTTTTTATTTTTCTAGCAAAAATTTTGTATCCTGCATCAAAGATAGAAAGGTGATTATTTTTTTCAAACATCTGCAATTACTAGGGAATCTGTCAAAAAAAAGAAATCTGAGAAAAGTTAACCCAAAAAAAAAGATAAAAAAATTTAAAGCCTACTAGGTCATAAAATTTTAAAAAATCACAAAATTAACGATAACTTTTAAACTACGAAAAATCGTAGAACATACATGGGGGTGAAATCGATAGGTCTAGTCCTCACCTATCACCTGCCTTCGGCTTGACACCTTACAAGAAACACCCTGTATTTATGGTTACCATAAACTGTGGTGACTTTCGTCCTAAACATCTTTCTGAAAATATAATATGATGAAAACACAGCAACTTTTCTTCAAAATAAGACTAATATACATTTTATTTATTATATTTTTTATGTAAACATATATGTTTGCTTATTAATTATTATTTAAGGAGCTTAACTACTCGACAGCACTTTGTTTATGTGTCTTAATAATTGTGTTGTCTTGCCTCAGTTCTATGTAACAAGTTTATAATGTTGTTCGTTTTGTAAATCGGTTTCATTATATTTTATTGATATAATATAATAATATGGATTCAATATGGTTATTTTACACCATTGCATCGCGGCATTGATTAATGATTCTCAAGAGTTTATTTTAATTTAATTATGATTGCCATTGAGTATAATTAATTTGAAATTGAAGAATTAGTTATCAAAGCAGTTTAATAAATTAACTAAATTAGTAAAATGTATTACATGGAAGCAACATAAAATATTTATTTAATATAATGCTAAACATAATGATACATTATGTTTAAAATGGTGTAAAATAGTTTCTATAACAATGCTTCAAGTTTTCTATATAATTTAAACAAGAATCAATTGAATCTCAACATAAAATTACTCTTAGACAAAACCAAATATTAAGATTTCAACTAAATTTATCTAAGCATGCTCATTTGTAAGCTACAGTATTGTGTAATTTGAATGGTACAATTACTCACTTGTATAGTATACATACAGCAAAACAAGACATTGCGATTGTAGTGAATGTATGTGAAATAGTCATTTTGATGTAGATAACTAACTACCTATCTCAATAGATGACCTGAGTTTATTACGTTCTATAAACTTGTCATGAAGATGTATTCTATTAAGATCTATTAATATAACAATTAATGTAATTTTAAGCTAAAAATTAACTACTATAATTATCTATCATTGTAAGAGAGTACTGATGTTGTTATAATAACTATCCTAAGTGATACATAATCAAATATTACATTTGATCAAAGTATAAACAAGTCCAAATTACATTCCATTGTATATGTTGTACATAATAATACACTTGTATAATCAAATTAGATCAGGTATTGAAGAGCTTTAAGGATGTTATACTAAGAAAATTTATTGCTCATGTACTTCTATTCGAACTTTCTCATTAATTGTGTATTAAAAATGCATTTAAGTACACCTACTATTTATTTTTATGATTGCAGTTTTAATTATTATTCCACATTAATGGGGTAACATAAAGATAGTTCTGACAAAAGGTAAACCAATAGTTTGTGAATAACTAATAAAATATTGTATATGTATCTAATCAAGTTAATAGCATTTCATTGATAATTTTTTATCACATAACCTATTATTTGCAGTCAATAAAATGTTTGTACATAGTTATTTAGGCATTCAGGGCAGAAAACAATTTCCAGTAAATATTACAGTATGATCTCAAATTGTGTTCAATTATACACTCATACATTCTGGTTTTACCTTTTGTTGCGAAATTTTGAACTGTTTTCACTATTTTGAGGTGTTGCATGGTTTGTGTCATTTTTATAATCAGCTTTATTTATTGATAATATTGCATTGCAGCTATTCCTGACATTATGAATATAATTTAAGATAAAACATTGCATTTAAGTCAATATTATATAAAAAGAGGAAGGGTATTTTCATTCTGGTGTTATGGGTATTTCATATTCGAATAAGCATGATTTACTTGCTCAAAAATATTTTTTGATATGCAATTATAGCTCAATAATGTTCGTTTATATTCACTAATATATCTAGCTAATTATACTAACTAACCATTGGTTTATCTATTCCATTGTTTTACTTTCATCTAATTAATTCAAATATACATATTATGTACATTTACAATATAAATGTTGTGGCTTCATAACTCAAACTGTATCTTTACTTTACATTAGCATTACTCTAACTGTAATATTGTTGTATGGTAAGTCCATGACACAATGTCAGGCAAGCAATACTTTCATGACAGTCAAATAGCATCTGATAGCAGTATTATGTATAAGCAATATATATTTTTGTTTAATCTAAATGTAAAGTGTTTATAAATAAAATATACTGTTGGTTGTAAATTAAGTTTTAATTAAAGCTCCCAAGAATCCTAAGACAGAAAACTGATAAATGGTTGTTCTTTTTTAAATAAATTATTGATCTTTTTGAGTTAGAAGGTGAGTTTTAATTTTCTGGAGAAGTTCCTTTTTGACTGTGTCCGGAACCAAAGCTCGAGCCCGTGGTGTTACTTTTGTAACCAACATATCAAAAGTAACATTGGTAGTGTCATTTTCTTTTACTACGTCTCTGCAAAGCATCCTCACTTGGTCGCGCCAACCACATTCAATAAGTCGTCGTCTCAATAATTCTTTGAACCTGAAAATAATATTTTGTGGATTATTTATACATTTGAAATTCAAACAGACAAATGAAACTAAAATGATGACTTTCTAGTTTGGAAGAGGCCTATAATTTACGCATTGAGGGTATAACAGATGAGAAGTGAATGTTTCTTTAATAATTTGATTTAAAATACTAAATTTAAAACCTTTCTCTATCTCCACTGAGGATTAGGCGTTGATGAGCTATAGTGTTATTCACGGTCATGATTACTGGTTTCTTCACTTATTACTTAGTTTAAGTAAAGTAGGTAGTTCTACAATGGTTCAAATTATCATTACTATACAAAAACACCCTTTCACGGTCAGATAAAGTGCTGTGTAGATACTCGATTTTGTTGTTAAAAATAATCGTAAATCAACAAACAAAAGTGCTTGTCAATCAGTCACCATGTTCCACAAAACAAACGTCAAATTTTGTAATTGGCAAAAATTTTGACGTTGACGTTCAAAGATAAAGTAATTTAAAGATCAAGTTATACGTTTTTCTAAATGTTCACTATTAAAAACCAAAAAACATTTCATTCTTAAATAATCAAACATCGGAAACCAATCACCGGTAATTTTTTGGGTATTCATAGCACCGTTGCTCTAGAAGAGATGCCCACCACCCTCTAGCGAGAGGAAAAAACCACTGAAGAACACTGATGATAATGACTACGACTTAGGTTGTACACCCTTGACATGAATTTTAAATTTTACTGTCTTTAAATTTAAATCATAATTGTCATTTTTATGAATAAAGATATGAAGAAAAATTGGGTGCATTTTTTATATCATTTTTTCGAAAACTTATCGATACATCTATGTGAACCGTACGAAACATACCCAACACTAGTCACATTCGTTTGACAGCCGTCATTCTAATCAAGCTATATTGGATAGACTTTAGGTCAGGTACTAGGATATTTAAAAGTATGAAATTAGGTAGGTATGAATTACTAGATTTACTAGTAGTACTATTTAACACAATGAAATAACAATCATTACTTTGATATACATTATGCACAATAAAAATATTATGTATTTGAAAATTAATAATATAGAATGACGTTTACCGCTACAAAAGTATTTTAATCAACCCAACAGACTAGCTATAAATTAACAAAATATCAGTTTTATCGGAATTAATTAACTAATTGTCGAATCGAGTCACACGATATCGTTCGATGACTTTGCGATTGCAGTACGATGATACGAATATATTTACGTTGCGGCAATCACTAAAATTCGCTAAAATGACACTAATGACGTTAAAAAAGTGGCACGCTCGTCTTCATACAAATTTTTTGACAAGCTGCATCTATCCATATCTGTGGAGATAACACATGATTTTAAACGTCAAGTCAATTTGACAAGTCTCACAAATTCTCATCGTCCACGTATTTGCTAAAATAATTTGTTTCAAAGATTGATTTCAAACTTGTATAAACGTGAAAATAAAGTTGGTTTCATGGGCTTGTTAAATAATGTGTATGATATTATGAACACGTAAGTGATTATGGTGTAATTGTGTATGAAAGTGTTTGTTTACATCTCTGCTGGATTCTAAAAAATCAAGGTATACGAGTCTTGTTATTTTCCGGTGACATATACATTCTGTTCAATTCAATCGATTCCATCAGTACGATTACGACGTGTTATTAAATGCTTTAGACCCATGAAGAGTTTTTAGTTTTAGGGCAGAGTTGGAACAAAAACTTGAGTCAAATACCTACTTATATCTATCTCGCTCTCTGCGGCCCTACCTCTCTTTTTAGTGTGAACTGTAGTATTGCTATCTTCTGATTTAAATCTCCTTGTAAATTCTTCGAAATAGCCAATTCACTAACCAAATCAGAAGTTAAACAAATAAATAATTAATATTTGAAACTAAGATTACCTAGTTAAATAAAAAATCACAAAATTGTCGGCCATTTAGGCTTAATGTGTTGGCGAATCAGGGAATTACAATCCCAATTCCTGGGTAATCGGTACCATGTGGCAACATCGGCCCAATCCGGCCCATCATGGCGGTTGTTTACTATTTTGTTTATTAAGCAGTTAATTTCGTTTGTGTTAGGATTATATTATCTTTGGAAGTGTATTAAATATTAAAAAGTTAACTGTTTCCGGTAGAACGCTCTTCCCTCTTCCGGCTATGTACGAACAAGATGTGACTGTGTAAGAACCCGAATAATAAATGCTTATCTCGCTAACTATCGGTCTTTTCATTAAAGAAACACAAGTTCTGATAATCGGTACCATGTGGCAACATCGGCCCAATCCGGCCCATCATGGCGGTTGTTTACTATTTTGTTTATTAAGCAGTTAATTTCGTTTCCAATGTCGGAAATCACGAAATAAACACTTACGTGTGGAATCTTATGTCACTTCCAGGACACCACGTACTACCGCAACCACGCACTACAAAATTTTGCACCAATTCTTGTGATAAAACAATGATTATTTCCTGTAAGTAATCTCAAACGAAATTAACTGCATATTAAACAAAATAGTAAACAACCGCCATGATGGGCCGGATTGGGCCGATGTTGCCACATGGTACCGATTCCCCAGGAATGGGGATTGTAATTCCCTGATTCGCCAACACATTAAGCCTAAATGGCCGACAATTTTGTGATTTTTTATTTAACTAGGTAATCTTAGTTTCAAATATTAATTATTTATTTGTTTAACTTCTGATTTGATTAGTGAATTGGCTATTTCGAAGAATTTACAAGGAGATTTAAATAAGAAGATAGCAATACTACAGTTCACACTAAAAAGAGAGGTAGGGCCACAGAGAGCGAGATAGATATAAGTAGGTATTTGACTCAAGTTTTTGTTCCAAGTATTAAGCATCTTATAATATAAAGTTAATCTGCATTTGTGTTAAGTTTTACTCCAAATCGTCAGTCCCTAGAGCGTCAGGCCCTAGCTTTAAACGGCACTTGGGACTAAATTACTAGTTAGGGAATGATGTTTTTTATATAGTGATAATAACAAAACAACTACATTATGTGTATTAACTTATCTATAAATGTTAAGGTTAAAAGTTTTATACTTTATTAGAAGTCATATAGGAGTAATGTAGTATGAAAAAATTGAAAATTTTAATTTCTCCTAAAATAAAGCATAAAGTGACTGGCCCTTTTAGACATAACATAATTAATTAATAAACAATAATTTACACTAATAAAGTATTCAAAAGCATCTTAAAAAAGTTACGGACAAAATGACGTCGAAAATATACAGATTTTTATGGAATGACCCATATAAGTAGGTATTTGACTCAAGTTTTTGTTCCAAGTTTGCTCTCCATTTTTATCTTTAGCTTCATGGTTACGTCAACGTCAGTCAATCGAGAGCGTTTGGCCGAAAATAGCGCTTGTTAGAAATTGTAAGCAAAATGGCAATCGCTACGGTATTAACCGCTGAAAACTTTGGCATGCTTTCGGTAAGGACACTTTTATTGACTTCAAAAGTGACATTTTCCTATATAAATTTTTTAGCAAGTGGTAGCACTTACCGCTATAAATGATCATGATCGCCATTTTTCTTATTAGCGCTTACAAGCGCTATTTTCGGCCAAACGTCCCCCACTGTTGTCAGAAGAAAAAGTAAACAAATATTACTTTTCTCTATGAAACAAATTGATTGTTTGTTGAGGAAAAGTGAATATTGAATTTAATTTCTTTCGGATCAACAGCTATGGCTCATGTTTTAGTATTAGATTCGACTAGCGAAGATACATTTTTCTGTGGTTCATGTAAAGTTGTGTTCAATTCGTTGACACTATTTCTAGCCCATAAGAATAACCAATGTAAAAAACAGTCTCATGATAATGCTGAAGAGCCCACCAAAAGCATATCTGAATACCAGCCGCTTAGTGCTTGTTCTGAACAAATTCTTACACAAATTGAACTCAATGAAAACCTAAGTCCCAAAATAAATAAAGATAAATGTAAGAAGGAAAATACAGTAGATTTAGACAGTCATCCAAAAATGCATGAGAAACCTCATCAGTGTGTTATTTGTGGTCGATGTTTTATACAGAATTCCCACTTACAAAGTCATGTTCTGACTCACAAAGTTTGGCCGGATGGTATAAGTGAAACAACAGCTAAGACAACTGGTGAGGACCTATTAAGTTATTCATGTATGTATTGTGATTCAACCTTACCTACTTATAGCCAATACAGGATACACCTTAAGAAGCATATGTGTTTAAAAAAATATAAGTGTATACAAAATCAATGCAACTGTTTTTATGATACAGTTGAATCTTTAATGCATCATGTATCTAGTGCTCACAAAACAGTAACATACAGGTGTCATAAATGTAATAATGCATTTGATTCATTGGAAGAGATTGCTTTCCACTATGAAAGTAATGACTATAAGTGTAACAATCCACCAAGTCCAACTGAATTATTTAAGTGTTCCCAGTGTGATGCAATGTTTACAAAAGCAGAGAAACTTTCGTTACACATGCTCACAGAGAACCATAATAAGGTCTGTATTCATTGCAACAAGACATTTTCAAGTGATAAAAGATTACGTCTACACCTTCAGGTGCACAGAAAATTAAAACCATTTAAATGTACTATTTGTAGTCAAAGTTTTCGCATGAAAAAGTATTTAACAACACATTTACTAAAACATGGAGAGAAAAATTATGAATGCAAAGTCTGTAAAGGTCTTTTTAAGAGAAAAGATTCCTTAAATAGACATATGAACACACATCAACAACGAAAAATGTACAAATGCCCCTTTACAGATACATTCAATTGCAAAAAGGAGTTTAGCAGAAGTGACAAACTTAAATCGCATATAAAATTTCATACAAACAAAATGACAGGTCACAACAACCAAAAGGCACAATGTGCTGCTGATAGTGTAGAGATTTGTATAGTTCCATTAGACAATAAGAACAAAGAATAATTGAAGATTTATCCTAGAGATCCATTATAATTTTACAGAGTAGAATAAAAGAAAGAAATATTTATTACGATGAATATCACAAAAGGACAAAAAGGGAAATTTGAAGAAAAAAAAGACAGAAATAGCACATAAAACATTATAAAGAAAGAAAATAATTAACTGAGCTGTGCCACCCTGTCACAATAGTGATGCCCATTGCAATGGAACCCCACTCAGCTGTGACCCACGGTGAGGAAGGTCACGATGCTGGTTTTCAGTTTGCCCCATGCTGAGTCATGGACTCTTATCTAAACTACATAAAATATACATACATAAGTAATAATAATGCACAACAAATAAATGTTGAATATACAGTAAATAAAAGAAGCTCTTATTAAATAATAATAATAATTTGAACAAAGCTTTGTGTATGTGTACATAATAATAATAAACTTGTAATGTAAATAAGTGTTTGTATATCTATTATCTGAGTACTTACTTAGTAATGATTAAGGATATTTTTCCCATCTTCAAATTATGAATAACTCAATACCGACGAAGCACCTGTGTGGTTTCATCCTTCAACGTAAGTGGTAATCCAATTAAGCAGACATTGATCAGTATATTTTGTACTGAAACAAGGTAGCAGTTGCTCTAAAAGAATAGTTCTTTTTTTTTAAGTGAAAATGAACTACAGTAGTTTGCTATGTTTAATTTATTTGCTGAAGTGTGCATGGATTGTAAATGTAAGTTTCATAATTTAAAACTATAAAAAGAACCCTGTAAAAGCAGTACAATGCCGTTGATTAGCACTTACTTATATTTTTCTAAATATAAATGTTAATTTGTATTCCAGGCACGCCAATTCAGAGTTACAGATCAAGTCTATTTAGATATACAAGATGAAGATAAACCACTGGGTAGAGTTGTAATAGGCTTATTTGGTGACTTGGCACCTAAAGCTGTTAAAAACTTCAAAGTTCTTGCCACTAAAGGCATTAAAGGAAAATCTTACAAGGGAACATCTTTTAATCGAATAATCAAAAGGTTTATGGTGCAAGGTTTGTTAGATACAATCTAATCTGATCGTTAAAGTACGGTGTCAAGGTATTCGTTTTAATATTTATCATTATCACGGCAGGTGGCGATGTTGTATCGGATGATGGCAGAGGTTCAATAAGTATTTACGGAGAAACATTCCCGGATGAGAATTTAGACACTGAACACAGCATCGCAGGGTTTGTGTCTATGGCGAATAAAGGTGACTTCAGTGTAAATATTTTAAATTATTTTCAATCATTCAACAATTCAAAATAATTAAAGCTAATGTTATTGTTTAGGTAAAGATACAAATGGCTGCCAATTTATCATAACAACTACTGGAACACCTTGGTTGGACAATTTGCATACTGTAATAGGAAAGGTACAAGGGATTTTAAAGCCTTTATTGTTCCTTGGTTTTGATAAACTAGGTATGTAGAACTAAAACTTTTGTTTTTCCAGGTGGTGGAAGGTCAGAATGTGGTCCATTTACTGGAGCATACTCCTACGGATGTGGATGATCGGCCAACGCGTCATGTGTATATTGCTGACTGTGGTATCGTCCCCACTCTCGAACCTTACTATATCTCTGATGATCCATATGAGTGAGTATAGTCTCATACACCATTATATTATGAACTAATGAACTATAATAGAATATTTACGGTCAACTGCACAGGCAACTTTGATTTGTAAACAATACCAGTAATTATAATATTAATTCATTCAACATTTAAATAACCTTTTTCTATATTTTGTAGTTTACTTAATAAAACTGTTATCTACAGAATCATAGGCTGAACTGCAAGTCTTTTGAATATTATTCACTCATTATAAGAATTTATGCATTGGCTTTAAATGGCAATGCCAGATTTTGTATGGAAGGTGGCGTCTTTTTTTTTTCACGCGGCCATCGACCAAACTTGGTTTTTTGATTACAAAATAGTGTAATAAACCAAACTTACTATGACATGTATACCTCTAAACTCAGTCTGAACTGAGTTACGAGCATTAGAAGTTTGATGATTTTCATACTAGATTTGCTTTTTGCGCGCAAGTTTTGTAAGAAATTGCAACAAAATATTGCGCTATTTTTTTATTGCGCTGATACTGCTCCATACTGATGTCTGGAGCCTATGATGGATGGTATTGTTTGTTTACACATACAATGTCACTATTTTGTTGCAATTTCTTACAAAACTTGCGTGCAAAAAGCAAATCTATAGTCTATCCAANTCTCTTCTAGAGCAACGTTGTTATGAATACCCAAAAACTTACCGGTGATTGATTTCCGATGTTTGATTATTTAAGAATGAAATGTTTTTCGGTTTTTAATAGTGAACATTTAGAAAAACGTATAACTTAAATATGTTAAAAAATTAGTTAGAAAAAAAATTTTTTAAATATGTTAAAAAAATAGTTTTGATTTAAAATGACTTTAAAACTAAAATTTTAAAATTACTAATGATAAAACCTATTTACAAAATATAAATACTTCACCCCCAGCGCCGCAATCAGGAATGGTGCCCAAAAGGCTGGCAGCATTGCCACGTTGAATGGCCAGGCTAATTCTCTGGCCGAAATAGCTGCCAGCCTTTTGATCACCGGTCACCTCGGTGAGCCTCTTTGCCAGTTCCTTATAAAAGGAACGAGCGCTTGGACCCCGTGGTTTTAATTTAATATGACATTTGTCGATATGTCCCAACACTAACATTTTTGTAACTCGAGATAACCTTGTAGAGACGTCGTTAATACTCTAGCTTAGAGGTGGGCGCCACGCCGGCGCGCCGCCGCCGCCGCGAAATTTTTCACGCCGCCGCCGCCGACGATCGGCTGTCGGCGCGCCGACTCCTATACTGCACTGACTATTTGTTTTTTTTACAAATGTTTGTACTGTGCGGGAATCGAATCCGCGAACTCCGGCATATATTACGAACGTTACAAACCACTACACCAAACGGCCGACACACTGAGTGAATACCTCGCAAGTTCCTTAACTTTGGAAAATTATCCAGAAGGCTGGAAAGCCTGTAGGAAAGGACGTTTATCCCCTTGCTTAAGTATGACCCATGTAATATAATATACTCGACTCTTAATTTTGGCAGAAACCATACCAACCATAACAAATAGGTACACCGAGTGTATTGCTGTACAATAAGATAATGTGTGGAAAAGAAAAAATACTGTATGACTGCTTTCGTTGGGGCTTTGACCGGGTTTCGTTTATAGGACTACTCTATTAAATAAAAAAAACACCTTCCACACAACTACTACCTGCTGATGGATAGACAGACAGTTTTAAGTCAATCTGTGACAAGATCTCTTTTTAGCTGCAGAGCTTGAGTATCCTAGTACTCCGTAATTGGTCCGGTCCTCCACAACATATTTACTAGTAAAGTAGCCCAATCACCAGAAACAACTGTGACCTTCCTCAGATGTAACTGTGATCTTAAAGCCACTAGACTAAACTGTTGCACACTCAGCTAGATGCGACTAAGGCGGTTATCACACTGCGCCGCGCTCCGACGCGGAGCGCGGTGCGACAGATTTAATAATTGTATGCAAGTACCTCAGTTTGTATGGAAAACACGCGCGGCACTTCACACTGACAACGCGTCCGGGCGCGTGATTTTTTAAATTAAATCACGCGCTCCGCGGCGGAGCGCGGCGCAGTGTGATAACCGCCTAATGCTTGGCTGACCAAGTGGCGCATAAAAGCAAACTCCGAAGTTTCACCATATCACATTTAGGACATGAAACTTATCCTCCGGCCAATCTAAACCTCAGCACATTGCCGCAATCCTGCGTTAAAGACCTGGACCGTATGATGACATGGAAAAACCATAATTGTTAAAACGATAAAACCGATCCGGACATAATATTATGGCATCTAATTGTGGTCGAAAACCAGCTAATCCAACGTTAACGATGTGCCTCCAAAGAGCTCCAAAATATCTGCTTACTATTACTTTCATCGGTGCATTGGTAGTATTGGTACACTTACATTTAAGAAATCCACGAGAACCTGAAAATAGGCATAGTAAAAAGTTTACTCAAACCCGCTATCCAAATATCAAAGTATGATCAAGAGATACATAATAATAGTTTATGAGCATTGTCTGGTGGCCTAGAATTAGGCTACAGACATGCAGAACGGTACTCGGAAAATTGCAAAGAACTGAATGCCTATCAATAACAAGTGCGTTTAGTACTACGCCAACTAAGCATTGGAAATTATTCTGGGACTGCCTCCACTGTACTTGGCGCTAGACGTAGACGCAAGGAAGGCGGCGGTCACTGATTGAAGGGGGCGGGACTCTGGAGTACATCCAAACCTTGCACCAAACACACAAGGATTGGGAGCGATCCTCAATTAGATGTAATAATGGACATGGGATGTGATACAATGCAGTCTAGCAAAGATTTTAAAGTGTCTAGATACCAACAAGTGAAATCTGGAAAAGGGAACCATAAGATTTTGGTCAGTATACAGTAAGTATACCAGGTATACTGATGGCTCCAAGATGGACTAAGTATAGGGAGCGGGCGTCTACACCAAACGATCCGAGCACAGTAAAAGGTTAGGGGGGTTTGCAACGGAATTTCAAGCTGAAACCTATGTTATAACCATGTGTGCACTAAGGAATATAGAACATGTGCATAAAAAGCGCGACATTTATATCCTACGTGACAGTCAGGCAGCACTCAAAGCCATTGCCTTAGTGAGGGTTGGATCTAGACTTGTTCTGAGGCAATCTTGGCACTAAAATCACTAAATAAACTTGGGAGGCATAACAGGGTGACCCTAATGTGGGTACCTGGACATACAGAAATCGAAGGCAATGAGAGAGCTCACAGTCTAGCGAGACAAGGCTCAGAGGTGATACCTATTGATCCAGAGCCGATAGTGGCCTTATCTATTAGCGCCGCACACATGACCATGAGGCAATATGTAACTAGGAGGCATAGAGCTGAATGAGTAAACCCAACGGTATGAGCCATTCTAAATTATTCTTAAAGGGAAACATGTAATCATGAGAAAATGTAATCATATTCAATAGAAACAGAAGGCAAGCCCATGTGATCACGGGTGCGTTAACAGGACACTACACTACGAACCATAATATGCTCCACAAGATGGGCTTTACGACAGCCGTCGAGCATGTGGAGAACATGTAAAGTCCATAAAATACCTACTGTGCGTAAGCGACGCGCTAGCGAGAACTAGGATGGGTCTCCTGGGGTCGGCATATCCGGCACCAGAAGACTATAGGTCCCTCTCACCCAAGCACTTGATTCGCTTTATGGATAGGATTTTTTCGGATGAGAGGGGGAATAAAGGTATGGGCGAACACAAAAGATCCCAATGGGTCGACGTGCACTGCGTTCATGCGCGGCCCTGAACAAGATAAGATAAATGATCAAAAGAGCTGATATTATGCTAATTTACTAGGAAACGGAGCAGTGGCTGTACCTCGTTAAACCACAACCAATTTCAAATCACCTGTTTATAGTGTTGACGACAGACTCTAAACAAACCGATTTTTAAAAAGAAATAATGAGTCAAGGTCAAAGGTCAAGGTCACGCCGCCGACGCCGCCGCCGCCGAAGTCAAAAAGTCGGCGCGCCGCCGCCGGCTAATTCTATATCGGCGCCCACCTCTACTCTAGCTTGATTTTTATAATTTCGAATTACTACTTATTGGTGTAATTTAACGCTGCATTTACACGAAATTATCATTTTTATTGGAAGCACTGTCGTCGAAAATATTGTTTGTAGGTTAGACGTGAATTATTTCTTGTCCGCCAATATTTAGCTCTCATTGATCGCTACTACACGCTTTTTCTACTACAAAGTTATGTCGTTACTTTTGATGACAGCTGTCATTCTAATCAAGCTATATTGGATAGACTATAGTATGAAAATCATCAAACTTCTAATGCTCGTAACTCAGTTCAGACTGAGTTTAGAGGTATACATGTCATAGTAAGTTTGGTTTATTACACTATTTTGTAATCAAAAAACAAGGTTTGGTCGATGGCCGCGCGAAAAAAAAAAAAAAAAAGACGCCAATTTCCGGCATTGTCACCCCATGGATAGAGACTCCAACACGTAATGCAACCGTCATTTTTGCCACTGTATGCGCCGGATTACCCTCAATGAGTTATCCTCCGAGTATTAGAGGTTTGAAAAATGGAAGGAATATGTATTTTATTTGGCCATCTCGTGAACTGTGAAATGCTGAGNTTTGCTATATTTCTTTTACAGTCTTTGGGCCTGGTTAAGAGCATCGGCAGTGCCGCTAACGATGTCGTTCTCTATTCTGGGATTCTTCCACTGGATGATGCGGAAAATGGAAATTTAAATAGGTACCTATTTTACAATCGTTTTTTAACGTTCGCCTATGTTATTCTATTCAGCAAGATTACATAGGTACATAATATCTGTATCTTAAAATTAAAATGCGATAGTTATAATTATTATTATTGTGTTTAATATTATAGTAGGTAAATTTTATAAAAATACATTTTATAAAGCATATTCTGACTTATGTAATATGTATTTAATGAATCTAATTAAAGTATCTGTACTACTATCACATCTCATGTTTCATTCGTATCAAGTAGGTATTGCCAGTTTCAGAAATCAGAATTATTTTTAATTTTTACCTACTCATTAATAATGCAATAATATTTCTATTGTTTCAATAAAAAAGCACCAATAAAAGTTATGATTTATTTATTTATTTTCAAGTTTAATTAGGTATTTAAATTATATAATATTGTTATCTAATTCTTTAAGTTATATTTATTTACACTTAAATATTATATTATAGATGTTAGATCACATATTATTAAGTTATAATTGAAGTTCATTCTTATAGTAAATTATTATCATTTATTTTTCCGGAACTACTAAACATAAGTTTTTCGTCGTCGTTTCTTATAAATCGTTTCTTATAAGATGTTTGATTATAAATCTTTTCACATTTAATACCCAATTAGTGGTGAGCATTTTGACTAGCGCAATTAATTTCGGTTATATTTAACTATGTAGACATTTATATGTGTAATCATTTTGCTATTATTTTTCATTTTAAATCCAAAACCACAAATCTTGTCTATAGTATTTTTTTAATGAACTCGTAGTACATTCTAACTACTGACGCGAAAGTGCTGCCACCATCATATTTTATTACGGTAAGCAGCAGGGTGGCAGGCATGGCACAAAATTCTTGATACCTTCCAAAAAAAGTTCCATGATTTTGGGTGGCTATTCATTAACCAAAGTGGCCTAATCGATTGCCACCTTCAGGTGTGAAAATTAGGGGTCTTAGGACGGAATGAGGGACCACAATTAGTGACCTTATACTGTTTTACCTACCTATTGGATCAAATATGTAATAGGTATACCGTACAACACTAACAGACGACGCACGAGGTGAATGAGAGAAATCTACCCACTCTTCCCCTCAGGAGCCAAACAATCTCATAGGGACCACCCAATCACCCAATGTATCTGAAACCAAAAAGTTTGGGGTACTGCTACAGGCTATCGTAGTGCCACAATCGCCAAGGCTAATGCTAGGGCTGCCACCGAGAGTTGTAGGTCAGCGGCGGCGCCGGGGGCGGGGCGCGGGGTGCGGGAGGCGGGCGCGGGCGCGGGCCCCAGCTGCGCGCCGGCCGAGCCGCACGCGCGCGCGCACGACTCCCACTCGCGGCACACGTCGCACGCGCTGCTCGCCGGCGCTTGGTAGAACACGCGTGCGCGGTGACCTGTAGGACGTGGGAATGACAAATTATTATATTTTACACATTACGTCACAAAAGGATTGCTTGAGGAGTGCTTCTGGCACTGGTCTCGGCTCTAAGGTAGAAGGTAAAGGTAGAGCAGTGGTATCTCTAGTTGGCTAATAGCCTATAACTTGCGGGGCTAACTACTGTATGCCATGTAAAAGTTAAACATTGCGCCATGATGAAGAATGGTGGAATATATCCTCGTGGAATTTATCTAGCCCGATCAAGGTCTTGTGCTGGCAAATATAATTGTTATTCACAAAGTTATTTGTCCAGTAAGATGAGTATCAAAAGACCACCTACTTGGTGTCTGAAAGATAGGTAAGTGAATTTCAAAATAGGAACCCTTCATGGTTTCAGATAAATATAATACTCACTAGAATCATAAAGGTCCTGCAACGTGGCCCAGGCCGGTCGCTGTCTGGCTACAGGCAAAGCCCGAGGTGCCGCGAGTGTGGCGCACTGTTCTGCGCGTCGAGGCCTCACCCATGCTAGCACGCGAGACCCACCAGCTTGGACGCGAGCTGATACTACCATTCTTGCAGCCTGTACAGATTGCGAGTAGTGTCATCAACAGTATATCTAATCTACTTAAACAAAGTACTTAATGTGACGAAAATGGGAATACGCACCGTCAATTCAGTGATCGTGTTAATGTCAGCCAAGTAGCCAGTCGGTAGCTGAACCGTGAGCAAAGTCAAACCGCTTTCCGTCTCATTACCTTGTGGCACGTACCTGAAAGATTGTCAATAAGATTTAAAGAATCTTAAGGGCTGATTTTTCAATCGTCAGATATCTTTTATCTGAAGAATAAACTTGTCATTTTGACATATTTCCCATACTGAAACTGTCAATGTGTCAACTTATTCTTCAGTTAAAAGTTATCTGACGATTGAAAAATCAGCCTTAAATCATCTGTAAAGCTAAGAAGTTAAAGAAAATAAAGTTTTTTACCCGAGGCAAATAGACAGCTGCATGCGATATTTTGTGGAGACCATATCGACCCTGGGGTCCAGAGTGTACCGCGGCCAAGCACCTGTGACGTTGGTGTTGCCTTTAGCTGAAAGTCCGACAAGGGCTATGCCTCGCCCTTCGGTGACTGCAGTGGCTGATCGGGCATCGAAGATCTATCCAGAGATGATACATTAATATGTGACATCCATACTGGATATAGTAATTAAACTTATGTATGAAATATCAGAATTATTATTGGGGTAAATTAAAAGAAAACTCACCGCTTGATCTTGAATAATAAGTGGATTGTTGTCTCCGATTTGGAA
Organism: Ostrinia furnacalis; assembly: GCF_004193835.3. Taxonomy (NCBI): domain Eukaryota; kingdom Metazoa; phylum Arthropoda; class Insecta; order Lepidoptera; family Crambidae; genus Ostrinia; species Ostrinia furnacalis. Next base: position 245,944 of record NW_021131481.1, on the reverse strand, counting down.
CAGTTTCGGCTCTTGAGATCCAGTTACATTGACCGATATTCTCAATTTTGTTGTGGTCTTTATCAGTTCAGCGTAATGTGCAATGGCATCTAGCTGAAAATAGTAATGTTGTTTGTGTAGATTGTGTGTACCTACCTATTTATGACTAGTTTAGGTTATTCAATCGTTTTCTAACTGAGCAAATCCGTGGATAAAAGCTAGTCTTAAACAAAATAGTTACAATTAGTACTTCTAGCTAAGTTTTTGTCCTTACCACATCGGGATCAGGGTCGTTTGGTTTGTAGGCTTGTAGGAGGAACCTGGCAACAGGCTCTGCTTTGTCTTCCAGACGCGAAGCCAGCATTGTTCGTAGGCCCCACGCGGCTGTGCTCGCTTCTAGGCTGTTTGATTTCAGCCAAGGGTTGCGCCATTCGGAGCCGGACAACTTGCGTGACCAGAATAATGTTGAACCTATGTGTAAAATAAATCACATTTTAAATACATCTCGTGTTCTAGGAACGGTTTTATTCTGATTGAAATTATTTATTTTTTTCAAAAGAAGCTGTTGCTTGTTTACTCTACGTACCAGTGTTGTTGACGTATTTGTCCATGTATTGTAGAGCTACCGATGCTTCAGGGTGCTTAGCAACGGCTAACGCGTTGCCTACGACAGCCAGGGCATATGCATCCAGGAATGGTGTCAGTCCTTTGGCCAAATAATCAACGGCCTTGTTCAAGGCGTTTTTGTAGTGGATGTCCTTGCCCTAAACAGAAAAAATCTAGGTAAATAATACACACAAACTCGTCGTAGATTTCCTAATATGGATTCACAGCCAATATGGACTCATACTCCGGTTTTCCCATTATGGGTTTAATGCAGAAAAAACAGACTTATTTTCCTTTCCCATGGATTTTCAACTCACCTTGGCTTGTGAAAGAGCCAGTAAAACGTGTGCTGTTAAAGGCAATGGGGCCTGTGCTCTAGGGTCGGTCTTCAGTGTAGGTGGTTCCCAACTGCCGTCGTCTTTCTGCATACGAGCGAGCCATTCTGAAGCCGCCGTGACAGCCAATGGCGTCACTTCCACGTATCGGGCGCAGCGGGACAACCATCGGGTTGATATTGCTGTCATCCTGGTTTGAAACGAGAGGGACATTGAAATCTTTCAAACCATAATCTAGTCTAGCCTTAAATTGATTAGAAAAGGATAACTATTTTATAATACCTAGTTATAGTGTGTGATTTATTGAAGAAGATTGTGACTTATTATCTTACCAAACATCGCCTTTGGCATCTCGATCAGTCTCTGGTGCGAAGGACCCATCAGAACGTCTATATGCCATGAGTCGTTGGAATCCGAGAGACGCCAAGTCGCGTGCTGCTTTGTTCCAAGCCTCTTTCTCTTGGTTGGTGGTCTATACGTAAGAAAAAATCTTTATTGATTACAAATTTTTAGCTACATCATTGTCTATTAATTCAGTCAAGGTCACTCAGTGGTAGTTGAAAGTTTTGACCGGATTACTTAGATAGTTCCTAGATGTTTTTCTCCGCTATATTAAAGGGACTGGCAAGGGCTATACTTTCAGTAAAGTAATTGAAACAAACCTGTAAGTAGTCCAATAACACACACGCTACGGCAAGAGGCCTCACTGCATGCGGTGGGTCGCCGGCAGCGGGAGGCGACTGCCACAGCGCTTGCAACGCAGATGACAGCAAGTCTCCAGTTGCCATCAGTCGAGCCGGACCTAAGCGAGTTCCTGCGATGGGTTCTAAAGTCATGTTGGCTCTGGCCACGCCACTCCTTGCATTCAGCAGATTCCATACCCAGACGTCTTCTTGATAACCATCCTGGGACATTGAAATGTTGATTAATTGTAGAAGAGTACTAAAAAGACAAGTTCGACTCATTCCTGAAGCCCCTCAAGAAAATACTCACAGTAACTTCAATGGTCTTCGAGAATGATGCAGAGACTCCAGGTGCTTTAGCGTCTATGAGGACTTCGACAGATCCAGTCTGCACAACAGTCACCAGGAACGCTGAGCTTGCGGAGCCTTCTGCCGGCACGGTTACGTGCAGACGGCCGAACGGTTCGATTTCTGTAAAGTTTAGTTACAATTATTAAGGTTCTTATAAGTTAAATATGGTCAAAATATTATGATACACATACTTTTCTTCGAGTTTATATCGTTGTCGAGTGGTTCGAATTCGAATTTCTGTCCCGTGTTATACATTGTAACTTCCACTGTGATATCAGCAGTGAGTGTGCTCTTCAGTACTACTACAGCTGCTACAGATTCTCCTCTTTGCATTGTGTTGGGAAGTTCCACGTTGATTGACAATGGAACCGAGGTGGCAATATCCTGGGGTGTAGCTAGACCGAGGCCCATCTTAGAATCGACTGCAAATGCTCCCAATTTCAACTTTACTGGTACATGTGGTGGTGGAGTCCAACGTTCTGCTGAACCTCGGCCAATGTTACTGTGAACAATTTAAATAATACTAGCATTGTGCTTTTTTTCGAAACGTTAAAATGAAATTAATTACTTACTGTATTAATTACTTACTCAAGAGAGAAATTGGAGAAGGCCCATGTGGGTAACGGCGAGACAGTCAAGAAGTATCGGGGCGAAGGTGGCGGGGGCAGGCGGCTGAACGCGTACGGCCCGGCCAGAGGAGGCCTGGTGCCGGTTTCTGGCTCTTCATGTTTGGGATCCACTAAAATGCAGAAGATATTTTTATGAGAATTAATATTTTGTCACCGTAGAATGTGATGGACATATTCGAAAGAAAGTAATTACCTCCTACTCCATTTTGAACAATCACTCCATCAGTCAGGATAACAAATCCGACTTTCTGAAATAGAAACCATTAGTATAAGAAGCTATCATAACCCCGAAGAAAATAATAAACTATTTGGTTGAGCACAGATACCTTGAAAACATCTAGAGAAGTATAACCAGCAATATCCAAACCTAAACCTGGGAGGTGTTCCTCATTCTTGAAAACAGAATGCTTCAAACCGCTAAAGCTCTCTACTTCGCGTTGGATCTGAAATGAAAAGCTTTTATAAAATCTCTATAATCTCAGAAAATTGCGAGTCCATCTTTCCTTGCTGATAAGTTGGAGAATACCCTTTTATAGCGCGGCCATAAGCGAACCATTAGAGAATATTTTTTGTCGAAAGACTAACCGTGTGCATATCAAGTCCGCTTCCAAGTCCATTAGCGGCCGAGAGTCCCGCCGCGACGGCGTTCACGTCAGCACCAAGGACCACGGCGCGGGCGCCCGCTTCTCCCGTCACTTGCAGCTCGGTCAGTGTGTTTGGCTGGTAGTTGGAAGCTGACACGGACTTTAGAGATACCTGTGAGGAAATAATGCATAGGTAAACACAGAGTTTTTGTTAAGTGTTAACATGTTTCTCTGGAACACATTCAAAATATGCAACAAGAAAGTTGTTGGCTCTATCAGTCACTTATTACGACATCTTCTTAAGTCACGGATTTTATCGTTAGACTTTTCTAGGAAAATGATACAACATTTTAGTATAATGTTGTTAAGAAAAAAATGGTTACTAAAACTTTACCAAAAAACCTTACTAAAAAGCGACAATGTGTCTGACTGGTCGAATCGAGATCCGAGGAACCCGGCTATTGGAAAATAGCATCCATTCATCCATTGCAACTACATAAGTAATTATGCAGTGTTAAGCTTGACATGTCATCTGCACAAGCAGTTTACACTCTAACTCACGTGATGGTGCAAGAGCTGCTGCTGCGGCGCGTAGAGCGCGGCGGCCAGCATGGTGTTGGTGGAGTCGAGGCGCGGGTACCACGCCAGTACTACGCAGCCAGGGGTCATGGCACGAGACACCTCTACAGAGATATCCACGCTTCGCCGAGCTGGGTTCAACTGTAGTTCAGAAAAACAGTTTGAAGATATCATTCGATCCATGAAGGTAACATAATAAAAACAATTTTATTAAATCAATAAATACCTCTAATGTTTTGGCGACGAGGATATCACCGCGTCCTATGACGACATAGTGCACCAAGTCCATGGGCTCCGTGGCCGTGATCCTGGCTCTCATCTCGTCACCGACTGATGTTCCACGAGTCAGGAGTTCTACCGTCAGGAATTGGCCGCTGGAGTCGCTGTTCCTTTGTACGTTTACAACGCGCTCTACCACGTCTTTGTACTTAATCTGAAATTTTAAATAACAATTTTACCATTTTGAAGAGCATAGAGCTGTGAGTGACATTATGTCGCATCTCTATTAACAACTGTGGGTCTAGACAAAGTGCAAATTATAATCGCAAACCAGTCGAAAAGTGGTCGAAAATCCCCTTTTTTGTATGGAGTTTTGACGGATTCGATTTTCGATTCGATCAAAAAGTGCGTTTTGTCTAAGGGGGCTGGGCATGTGATGTCAAAATTAGTAGCTGTTGAATGGTGATTTAATATCTCTTACCACTAAATTAAGTGTGGAGTTGATATGCGCCATGTCTGGCACTAGGGTGTAAGTGACAAAGCCGTTCTTCAATTTGAGGGTAGTGACGTTGACAGGCGCTCCGTCATCCCATAGCCTTTCTACGGTTACATCTTCGTTCACGTCTAACATCTGCCCAGATGAATCTACTACTTCGATCTGAAAACAGGAAAATGTAAGTTAAATCATTAGGCTTTCTTTTGCATACAAGATTAATCAACCGTAGGCCGTTCATAGCAAAACACTAAAGGCAATAGTGTGCTTATTGCTGCAATACAGTAATATGGCTATGGTTAAGTACAGGAAAGTGCTATAAAAGTCTTGTGAAAAAGTGACTCAGTGACCTCAGTGACTAATCACCAACCTGAACATTGTAAGGCAGCGTCGGCTTCACATAGTCCGGGGCAGTCACTTTCAGCCGGTACGGGGTTCTCATCAGCAATATCCGCGATGACACATTCTGTCGGATCAGCGTGTCGTATTCCTCCAACACGGCCTCGACGACCAGCGGCCTTGCCGCATCCACGGCGAGGTCTAGGTCGGTTTTTAGGTCGTATACTATTTCAGCGTTCCCGTTGAAAGCTAGCACTTTGCGAGAAGGAGGCGAGAAAACGGGCTGTAGGAGCTGGGAGAAGAATACAGCGTATGCTGATATTGTCAGCTCTCCGTTTACTGGCAAGCCGTTGAAGTGCCTGTGCGGAATAAGTTATTTTATTATAACAGCAGTTAGGTACTTTCATAATTAAGTAAATATGTTTTTCAGTCAGTTACATTTTTTAGTTTATTTTACTCCTTACTCATCGTTAGGCTTTTTTTTTTGGTATTACCTATGTAAGTAGTTACTAACTAATCAAATGTTACTTAGTTATGGACTGCATGTAATACCTACACGCGTTACGTGTAGCTAATATAGAAAATCTATTGAGTTACAGAAAAAGAAAAATGAAAATAGATTAAATCTAATTAGGTTTTCTGTGTAAGGCAAGAGATGAAATAATGTAGGTAATTGTTGTTTCAAGAACGCGCGTGGCGTGGGCACCTAATCTCCTGATTCTCTTTATCGCCACTTCCAATTTCTTTTGATACTAAATGTTTTGGACGTGTAGCTTTAATCGACGTAATAAGGTTAGACAGTTTTCTAATAACAGTAGGTTTGTTCAATTGGTATAAACATCTTGCTTAGAAATAAAACAATCAATTAAATAAATGAAACATAATTACTTGGCTGTAACGTTGACGGTGAAGCGGCCTTCGGTGAAGAGAACCTCTTTTGGCAATTGGATGTCCATTTGGAATTTGGGCATCACATAATCGGCCACTAGGATTTGCCTCGAGTAAGTCTGCCCCCGGGCTTCTACCTGTTGTGTAAAATTTTATTACGTTAGAAGAATGTATCGAAATAAGCCCGTGACTGAAAAAGTAACTGTAAATTACGTGTGTTAATAAGCAGTTCTAAAATCATAATTCGTGATGCGAGACCATGAAAAAATAAGATCGTATCAATAGCCACGTAATTTTGTTTTGTAATGATCGTGGATATTTGCGTTAATTGATTCCACTTTCAGCACGATTAGTGCATGAAGTTTTTCATAGGTATAGGTGTACCAGAATCTCATGGCAAATGGGGAAAATAAACTTTGTTGAGTGCAATACTGGGGAAATTGGATTAAACGATCTTGATACTGTTTAATTTTTTATTTATGACTTTAATATTAATGAACATGAAGTACGAATGCCTACCTATACATTTTAGATTGTGTATGAAGAATGTGGTTATACATCGGGTTTTTAACATTTATCATGTCTTGAAAAATAAGTAAACCGTATATTACTGTAAATAATTTTATTATGTATCATACTTATAACTTATCACTTCATTCAGAACTAGACGTTTTCTAGGAACTCCACTTGCAATTCTTGATTCTTCTTCAATAGATAATCAAGTTAAAGAGGTATTTATACAGAGTGGAATTTTGTAATGCCACCTGGAGGGAAAGTACTCTTAATACTGTAGATAGAAAAAATTGCTGAAAGAAAATTCCTTTATTTTCGAAAAAAAAGAGAGCTACACTAAAAGATTTTCGAATTTTTTTCGAAAATTCACTACTTGAATTATGCCTTATTTTACAATACACTTTGAAAACAATATGATTTGCTTGAGGTTTTTCGACTTTTTCACAAAAATAACAAATAGGCATGAAGAGATTACAACATTTCTGCAGCGGCTGACAGATCTCTTGATTTACTTTGACAGGTGACAATAAAGCCATAGACAATTGCCATATGAAAAACACACTTTTCCAATATTTTTATTTGCCATGAGATTCTGGTACACCTATAAGTACCCGAATTAATAAAAAAATGTAGTAAATCTAACTGTGCCATCTGTTTTGTTGCACTTTAAGATTTTTCTATAAAACCGAAGAATTTCAGTATGTAGGAAAACTTCACTTTTGAAAAACTCACTCCTCCGTAATAAGTGATATGGTCCAAAACTACCGAGCCGGATATTGAATATGAATATCCTCCTAACAAATAAGCTCCGCAAAATCAACATGTTTTCGGCAGAATATAAAAACGTTACTAATTTTAAGCACCTTAATACTGGATACCCTACCTGTATAGTCCATTCTCCGAGCGCCGGCTCATCGGCCAGCATGAACTGGTCGGTGAAGATGCCTTTGTCCAGCGGCACGGCCAGCTTCTGCCAGACCGGCGATCCGCCCGCGTCTAGCACACTTACGTCTACTGTGTTCGAAATCGGCAATAGGTGTCTGTAAACATAAAATATGTGTCCATGGTTTTTAATAATTATTGGTTAAACTGCGTACTTAAAACCTTAATATGCACAAGTAAATATACCTACAAGAAATAAGGTGAAAAGATTGATCTGTTTACGAGAAATTTCCGACTTAAAGTTACCTAACTTAAATGAGTCGTTTCACTGCCTTTAATGAGTCTGATTGACTCATTCAATAGAAGCTGAAAAAAGCTAGCGCCTAAAGAAATATAAGATTATTTGCATAAATATTGAATGGAGGTAAAGCTTCGGTCTTAGTTAACCAGGGTTAAAAGAAGTTAAAGCATTTAGTGCTACCGCACTGCAGAGTCGGCACAACAATCTGATGCACGAGTTTCTTACAAAACCTGCCTACGCGATCTTACATGATAATCTGCGGAGTTATGAGAACGGCATCAAGTTATCTAACACGATCAGCTACAGACGATCAGCCAGCAGCAGGTTCGGCCGTTGACCCCGACCATACGTAATCTTACGCGGCTCGATGCGGTGATGGCGCAGAAAACGAAAGTGTCTTCGGCGCACAACCACAAGTCCACAACCATTGGTCCATGCCGTGTTAATGAATCTCTTCTGCGATTGTTAAAAAAACCCTGATATTCGACATTCAATCAAGTATTTAATGCGACGGGAGTATTAAATTTTAGAGGAAAATGTCAGTATTAAAATGCCTTTCCACTTGCATGATGTCACTGAAACTTGTTTTCTTAAAAGGCAAATGTCTTATAAGGAAATGTTGATAATGTGATAGGCTGTCGACTGAATGGCGTTGGTCAGATATGTCTTAGTGGATTGGTTCGAGAGCAAAGACTTCGACTCTCTAGGTACTTAAAATTTTGGATGTTGAAACACATGCTGTGTCGGGAATGTTATTAAGGATAGGTAAGAAGGACTAAGTATACTCATACTTAGTCCTTAGTATGAGTATACTCATACTTAGTATACTCATACTTAGTCCTTACCTATCATCATAAGTCGCTGCACAAAAAGTTGTCTCCAAAGTTTATTAGCCCTAGGTATGGGCACAGATAATATAATACTGTATGGGACTATGGGTAAAACAAATAACACATAATTTCGCTTAAGTCAAAGACGTCTTGAATATTGTAACATCGCAAAAAGTAATGCAAATGCGGTTAGCTACAATCCTCTTGTAATATTTCACACGGTATAGGTATCTACATAACTTGTAGTTGAGGAATACCTAGTCACGCACGAGAAGTGTCAATAGGTCGTCAATCTCACGAGGATGGACTACTTTTAAGTTACGAAACATAAGTAATAAGTAAAAAAAGTGCTAGTCTCAGTAAAATACGTAGAGTTGCATGGTAGAGTCTTCTGTATAAAGTTTACACCCGAACGCGAGGCAATTTATAAAAAAATCGTTTCTGGTCAAGAAAAGCGTTAATCGTAGCGCTATAGTTCCTAGGGCCACCTATGGGAGCTACGGCTAAAAAATAAGAACGTACATCAGCCTGAAAAAAGAAATCAACACTTACTTATCCAAAGCGATGACTGCGAAGTTGATGGTGTCTCTGGGCTGGTAGACCCTCTTGTCGGTCTGCACGAACACGCAGAAGCTGCGGGGCTGGTACACCAGCGGGGCGGCCGACGAGAACAGCGGCCCGGAGGTGGACCGCGCCACCAGGGAATACTCCCCGGGGCCTGGGTCGCCTATCTATATGTTATAGAGTGGCATTTGTTTTATATTGATGTGTGGGAAATGAACATTTAAGTTGTTTATTAGTTTTAGCATGGCAAACTTTAATATCTGTAACTGTAAAAAAAAAACTGCAATAACCTGCCTATGCATCACAAAGAGTTGATGAGTTTGTCATGTTAAATTATTACTTTTATTAAGTAAATAAAACTTTTATTAAGTTTACTTAAATGTAACCTAGTAATTATTACGATTACAAAATTGTTAGTAAATAATGAAATTCTAAACTTATTGTATGAAAGAAAATGAACTAATAAACTGTATTGATTGCTGTAGTTTAGACAGTAACAATAAAATTCAAATTTACACTTCCGTCTTCTTTTATTTATCTAATCACTAATTAATGTTACTGAACAGAACAACAGAGGAATTGGCCTTTTAAGTAGAGCAGATTTTTAGCTTTTTTACCATCGATATTGAGTTTTCAGAGATTTTTACAAAGTAATAGTTAATTATCAAAGCTTAAATATTGGTAACTTAGGACTACACAACTCGCACTTGTTGCCTAATACGCTAATACGGACTCTACAGTCATTGTTTGAAGTAAAACAGGTTGTAGATAACTCACGTTGAGTTAGTCATACATAAGCCCGATTTTTCCTGTCTCACCACCGCTTTTTAGAGATTTTCAGTGAAAAATATAATTTTCATTGCAGTGGCGTGTGGGATCTCAATTGAACCTAAGTACCGTAAACTGCGTTTTTGTGAAGGAATTTGTAATCTACCTACCAATTGCCTATCTAGAAATGAAACCAACTCCTGTCATTGATAAGTTTTTACCAATTATTTTGATACTTACGTCAAAGTCCACTTGTCTCGACGTGGCAGGAGGGACCTGCACCTGTCTCCCCTGTGAGAACTGCTCGCCGTTGGATCTGCGGCCTTCCACTGCCACGTACAGCGTGTGGGCGCGCGACCCTCCGGCTATGGCCACGCTGTAGGAGCTGAAGGGCCTCAGCACTCGGGGCCCTACCACTGATATGCTACAAACAAACATTCAATCAGGAAACTTCTTTGTAACTGCTTGCACGGTTGTAACTGTTGATTCAGAATGACATCATAAATTCAAATAAAATCACGTCAACAACGATGCATTAAAAACCGCACGAGAATCGTATGTGCAAGGTCGTTTTTATTTACGTCTAGAGTATTTTATGCCAAAAATAGTTACCTATCTAGAGACTTAAGTGTAAATTGTGAAATAGGTATTAAATGTATTGAAAACAAAAATGAGATGACCATTACGGCTGTGTTAAATCAATATAGATGTAGACAATAATGCCTAATTACTCATGTAACGTACCATTGTATGAGGGCCGGTGCAATCAAGGCTACCACAAAGGTGCAATAAAGCGTCGTGTGAGTCATCATTCTGAAATAAAAATATGAGTAAATGCATACTGATACCAATAATATGGACTAAAAATACTATATGCCTTATAGGCTTTTTGAATGCAGCTTAGCTTGCGTGGAATATAATTCGTCACAGTATCGTATGCACGCTTCAGGATCTTTTTTATTTGTTACCACGTAGATGACAAATGGCATTACATCGAGTTTGTAAATATTCTCACGTTTTTTGTCTACTTCTTAGTTCTTACAAAAACGTATCCATGTTCATCTTCACACTTGGTGCATCCTAAGCAATAGAGTTTCGCATGTAGCGAATGGAAATTAAAACTAATTTACTGATTGAAAACAATAAGGACGGAATAAGGAAGGACCTAACATTATTTTCGTATTTTACGAACCTACCCACTCAAAGTTAGCTACTTTCGTAAGGTACATACTTACACCCAGTAATAAATTATTACACAGGTAAGTACTTACTTCTAATATGTAGGTATTTGCGAAACATTTAAAATATTTAAATTATCACCAGTTGTCCCGATATCCATTCAATGCAGAAAATTATATGTACCTACTTACCTATTTAATTTATATTTTAACGCGTTGAGATCTTTTCCATACACAATAATTATCATAATTATGATCTCTACGTGCATATTAAGCAGAAGTTACATGGCAGATATTTTTATCTTAATAGCAGTTTTTTATCGTTGCTTTGTCTATCAGAATATGCAGAACCTCCTAGGTAGACGAATTACTTTTCTTATTATGCATAATAACTGAAAACTCGTGAGAAACATTTTTAAACTGGTTGTTATTATCATGTTTTTAAATGAATAAAATTATGTGCAGTTAATAATAACCTGTCCTGTTCATCTTATAAGCAAAATACAGTGTTTAGTTTTTTAGTTTCTTGCATGCAAAAACACTCGCTCATAATTATTTTTTAAAACTTTCGAAGACAGCAGCAGTTGTTTTTCATTCGGCGTTATGTCATGGTGTCGTGGGTGAGCCATTAGATACATATGTATTGAATTTACATGTTTGTCATACCGATTGAGCTCGCCGTCCTTGCGACTCGCGACTGACTCACTGTGACAACATCTTGCGTTGGCGGAGCAGCCTTCTGGTCCAATATGGCTAAGCTAACTAAACACCTATGTACGCAACAGAATATTTCGTAGCATAGCCCATCTTTGGACAATATTTATGTGTTTTATATTTTACATAAATCAGTATCACCATAACAGGCAGGGTAATTCAACAATGCGTATATAACGGTGCACTATAATAAGAGAGATAGTACCTAAATGAACAAAATTGTTAAAGCACAAGTGCGAAGTAAGCTAAGTATTGTCTGTAGCAACTTTCTCCAGACACGCACCGTGGTGCGCGCTGTGGTGTTTACCTCAATCAACAAAACAATCGCTGCACTGAGGAGAGCGTGACTACGAACAATGATCACTTGTCTTGCATAGCATGGATGTCGGGACAAGTTGTTCACACGATTTTACCAACACACGGATTCTGGTATGCAGACTTAACTATTCTGAACCGATGCACATCGGCGACTTGCAAGTTTAAGTCTAGACTCGAAGGTAGAGACGCGACGGGTCGTTATAACAGAACAAAAACACGCACATAACACTTTTGATGTGACCTCACCTGTCGGACACTTCACTGGGTTCCAGCACTTAATTATAACTTAACACTATAATATCACAGATCGTTACGTCCGAATGTGTGGCGAGTCGGGGCGCGCACGGAGCCCGCGAGATGCAGTAGTACTGAGCGGCGCGGCGCCCGCGCAGCCTAGTGGGGCGCCGCGAAGCCTTGCGAAAATCCGCCGCCACTGACCGTGCGGCACCCACACCACGTCCCGCGTAGTGGCTCTACGGCGCGGAAATACAACCTACATTCATATCAAGTTCACTCAATCGCTGCATTGCTTAACTCTACATGCTTATGCGCTCCTGGTACTTTTTGATACAGTTCTTTGCAATCGGCGATCTTTATTCACTCTTTCTTTTTGTTTTAATTTCTAATCACAAAAATTAAAAGAGGCAAAGTTAATAGTATTAATTTACATTTTAATAGCTAACAATTTGTAACTTTTTATTATGATGATCCTTATGCGCTCCGCCGTGAGATCTTCACACTAATTTTATGCAGTACTGCTTTTATTTCATTATTACAGGACGAAAATAGGTTAATAATAATTTGAGGTACATTCATAGAACCAGTTTTATTGTCGCACGCGCAAGAATACTCTGTGGCCGGCGTCATTATAAGATGCCCGATGCGGGTCAGCGTGGTGCATTCATGGGAACGAGTTTTAGCATTGCGGTGCAACGGCCGCGATGTTTATCGTTGGCCAACCTACATCTACCCGTGGTCTGCGGAGACAGACGTGGATGAATGTTCGTATACAAAACGGTATTCGTGTGATCATTGTAATTCAGTGTAAGTTTCTTTGGTTCTACTTAGTTTCAACTTCGCACAATTTTAGTATCGTTTAAAAAATCATACAATATCTAAATACATACAGCTAAATAGTTATACTAGGAAATCTGTCCTTGCATTATGTGCGCACTGCAGTTTACAAAAACAAATGTTTTCGCGTAAAGGACACGGAGACCTCTAAAATCTTAATAGTTCGGACAGTGCAAGCCTTGTCTCAGGAACCAGTTTGGAAGGCCCATCGACAGGTTCTCCCACATCTTTTATTTTGTGCCAAATCTGTAGAATGTCGCTTATATAGTATTATATTTATATCATGTGGCCGGGTGACGTCAGGCTACTTTGTTTCTAATGTCAATGAATAGTAATTAACACCTGTAAAAAGTGGAGTGGGTATGTAATGGATTTAATTGCACGTATAATATTGTCTAGTTATTTTATTAAATGAAAGTTACAAATCACTTTTAACTAAGTAAGTAGTTATATTTTGTCTAAAATATTATGATAATAACGAATTGTAATAACCTTAATGTTCATAAAGTAAATTAATTAATCAGCAAGGAACGAGTCAATCGGGCAAATAGCAGACGAGCCCATTGGCGGTGTAGATCCCGCAGACCTTTGTGTTTTAGTAGGAGTGTTATCACTTGCGTGCATGCTAGCGGCCAGAGCTGCGTTATCAGACAACGCGGACGCCAGTGCGATCTCCAGGCGTGAAGTACCCGCTCGTTCTGCCTCTAAAGCTGCTCGGAGTTCCAAAACCGTCTCCGATTCGTCAATACACGGCTTGGATTCGGTTGTGTGTGTTGCACGCAGCTGCAACTCGGCAACGAGAGCTCCAAGTCGCGCTATTTCAGCTGAAAGAACAACAGGGAGTTGCGCGGGGATTGTATGAAGTATTTGGGGCATGCGATGCAACGAACTGCAAACGCGACGCGACGTGACCTCAGCCGTCGAGGCATTTTGCATAAATATAATACCTATCTTACTTATGAATTAAGTGTAGGAGCTAAGCATAGAACAGTAGTGCGCTAAATAGCTCGTAGCGCAGTGGGTTTAATATTCGCAATAAGTTTAATTTAAAAAACAAAATATTCTGGATTCTGGTTAATGGTATATTAAACTACAGTTTGGGACTTGAGAATCTTGGTGTCTAAATAACGCAAGTAACGCCTACTTATTGAGTGTTCATAAAACTAACAGAAAAGTATTGATGATTAAACGAACTTACGTAGTACGGGAAGTTCGATTACAATTATACTAAGTGTTTCGTCTGACCGAAGAGATTAGTAAAGGTAAATAGGTATACTAATCTCGAGGACGAAGCACGTGTATAATACAAATTATTATCTTTGATTAAGGTAAACGGCTACTAGTTCGTGATAGTACGTAAGTTCGTAAGTTTTTTTTCTAGCTCAAATAATAAGCAAATGGAATATTATTTATAAAAATTCTTTATTACTACAAAAACTCTATTATTTAAGCTATCTAAAAAACCAAGTACTAACATTGTGGCGCCAAAAATGAGAGCAATACGAAGCTTCAAACTCTCAGAGAGCCAAAAACAGCCGTGCGGCATGAAAATGTTGCTCTCACCGTTAGGTTAGCGCTCCAACTTCTTAAGCTTATAAAAAGGCGAAGAGACGTCCATTTGCATAAAACTTGTAATAGTGGTTTCATGTGTTCCTTGACAATTGATTTGGCTTAGAAAAAAGTTATATGAAAACGTAGAATTCCTTTAAAATTGCGATTAATTGACTCACGAAATAGCGTACATATAATTTTTCGGGTGTCCCCTGTTTCGTGATACTACCGAATCAAGGATATTATAGATAATATTTTGATGCTTGGTTTTTAAATAATTATTTATGATAATTGAAATGTAAGTTATGAAACAAATAATACATTTATTTAAGTTTCTCATGATCTAAATTCGGTATATGTTTCGTTCACTAGAATTTATATGACATGAGTTTGAAGTTCACATATATGACCAATTTTAAGATAAATTAGCATTAGTACTACCAGCGTAATTTTGGTTTTAATTCGATTCGTTTTATTTATCTTGGTTTATTTGTATTTTATATGGGATAGATAATAGTTAATTGACACAATTTGACAATAATCCATGAATTTTACTTGGGGAATTTGGAATAATTAGTATCACGAAACAAGGAACCGTAATTATTGTTACTTTTTCCCAAGTTCGTGATATATAAATGTATAGTGTTAGGTACTATCCTCACTTGAAGCAGCTCCAGAGGTGGGGGGTTGGTCCCCCCCCCCTCCCACGTTTTTTAAATTTAGACTTGTATAAATTTTTTCACATATCGTTAGAAATAAAAAAATCTAAATTGTATGGGTACGAAAGGGGAGGGGGGGGGGGTAAGGCCCCCCTACATTTCTGATGGTTATATAAGTATATAAATATACCCATACAATTTAGATTTTTTTATTTCTAACGATATGTGAAAATATTTATTTTCACATATTGTTAGAATAATAAATCAAAACTTTATACGAAGGTACGTACCTACCTAGCTAGACAGACTCACATTATTTCTCATGAATTTTTCAGGTAAGTAATATCGTCAATTTCACAGAATTCTTTTATTCTAAATTTATACTATCGTTTTTAAATTTATTAAACCCTTAATCATTATTAAAATATCCTAACTCGATGCGTAAAACTTTATCCCGAAATAGGGGACATGAGTTCACGAACTTAGAAACAGAGCAAAATTTTATCACGAAACAGGATCCAAACAAGAGGTCCGCAGAACAATTAATATTAAAAAAAGTTTAAACAATATAACTATAATTTATGTATTAAGTTACTGTCAAAAGACCAAACTTTAGCATACAAAAGCTTTCATACTGATATCATCCTTGGTTATTTTTAAATAAATTGTTAAAGTCGTAAGAGCCTTAATATACCGAAGTAGGGGGCACTTACCTTACTTAACTTGCTTTTGAACACATTAAAGCCAAGGATGCAGATAGATTACATTTGATGGATGCGTATCTTTCTGCTATTTCCACCTACCATTAGCCTGGCGCAGTTCCCTCGTAGCGTGCTGCAGCTCGGCGGCCGCGAGCTTCCGTTCGCGAGCATGCGCGGCGGCCGCGAGCCGTGCTCGCTCACGTATCTCAGAGCCGCCACTTGCGCAGCGCTCCACTCGGCGAAGCTCTGCTTCCAGGCGAGATGATTCCCTAGTAAATTGATTATGGGTTGAATATAACTTTTATTTTGTTCACCATTGTTCACGTCAAACATTGAGATTAAATTCACCAAATCAGTTTTCAGATCATTAAGACGTGTTCTATGTGTACGCATCTCTCTCTCTCGCTACATACATACTTATATTAAATAAGTAGGTATTTAGGTAGAGCTTATACGGATGTCAATTGGCGAATTTGAACCTAACAAAGTCGAACCGAACGAATAGGTACCACCTACCTACTTACACATTCTAATGCTTTTTCGCCACTAGTACTGAGTTGAACGAATTTTGCTGTTTCGCAAACAAAAAAGCATGGATTTCACTGAACAAAGGCCTCCTCCAACAGGCTATTTTGGAGGAGGCCTTTGTTCAGTGTTCAGCAGCGGATATCATGTGTTAATTATTCAAAATGATTATGATGAATATTATATTAATTTTAAGTCTTAAATGTATTTTAAAAGATTCACTTGCGAGCTTCTTCAGTGGCTGAACAGATCCTTTCCTGCAGCTCCACATACTGCCGCTGCAGCGCGGCGTGTGCTGACTGCAGCGGCCGCAGCTGCTGCAACTCCCTCTCCAAACACCCGACTTGAGTTGTGATCTCCGTGCACCGCTCTTCTAACAGAGTTCTTTGACGCTCCTTTGTAATGACAGACGAGAAATAAAGTATTTAGAAAAGTTGAAACATGTGTTTTTTTTCTTCTGAATCTGAAATATGTACCTACATACCACTGAGGTACTAGGCAGTAGGCAGGCTACCCTGCCTAGGTAGGTGATTTTTAAGGACTATTTTGTCTAAAAACTTTTGAGCATCTAGTTAAGTAAGCTTAAGTACCTAACTGAGAACAAAAAACTTCTGACTAAGTAATAATTAATTTTGGGCATCAGTAGACCACCTTATGAAGGATAGTTGGGATTCTTTAATACTTACGACGAGTTCCAACTGCATTTTAAGTCCAGTCAAGTCATCTTGTGCCTTTGCCAAAGCAGCAGCGGCCTGCGTGGCGCTGGCTGCGGCTGCTGCGGCGCTGCTCCTGGCCTCTGAGGCCGCTCGCACGGCGCTCTCACGCGCGGCCTCCGCAGCTTCAGCTCTTGTGGACTCTGTCCTCACTGCTTCTCGAAGACGAGTTTCAGAAGTCTACGGTAGAGGAAACCTTGAATTTTTGGAAAGATCCAGTTTATTCTGCAACCTATTTTTGATATTATTCGTTTCATGAAGCACTTTCAGGATAAGTAACCAGTTTGCTAATATCTTGTATAGATAAGAAATAATCGAGTGAGATCACTTACCTACTACCCTTTAAAGTTTTAGTGGGATTGGAATTACATATTATTTTTATGAAATTTGCTAGCTATCCAGAATGTTTTCAGTGATACGTTAGAGCTTTGGCGTGTCAAACAAAACCTTTTCTTTTATTTTGTAGTCATAGCATAACAACATTTGAACTTACACTAATTGACTGAAATTCTCCAAGAAGTTCAATAAACTGTTGTTCAAAAATATCAAAATCCTTCATACTTGCTTTTACCTATCTTATTTATTTACATAGAGTAGGTAGTAACTTTAAAAACTTTTATAAATAGTAATTTATAATTATTTTGCAAACAATATAAATTCGTAGGTAATGCACCCCACAACAAAGAAAAACAAACTTTTTCCCGCCTTTTAAAAAGTCAAATGTATTTTTTTTATGTTTGACTGAAAATGCGTGTCTTTGTCTATGATTCCAATTGAAGGTTCTAAGAAATCTAACAATTATAACTTAAAATGTTGGAATGAAAAATAAACAGCAAAATGCTTTTCCGTATTCTGTTATTTTTATTTGTTATCAAGTTAATTTATTATGTAGGTAGGTAGGTACGTACTTTGTTCTTTAGTTGTCATTTTTTATTAACGTTACATTCCATGTTCGAGAATAGAAATAATTACCTTACTTAGAATTTTTCTTCATCTTTACTCGCCAATCTTAAAGAATCCTTGGTCCTCGGAAAAACAATTTTTGCCAATAATGAGATCAATCTAGAGAGTTTAAGATAATTGAAATGTGTCAATTTTCGCGGTGCCTTGCAAAACAAACGAGCGAGGGGAATATTAAAGAAGGGGGATGATGTTTTCCACAGGGTGAATTCACTATAAAAGGCCCAGTATTGTTTCAGCCGCCCATTCTATTTACGGGCCTCCATCCGTCGCGGTAAGTACCAGATAAATTGGACAAATTGATGCAATTATTTTGTTTTAAACATTTTTTTTAATGTAGTAACCATAAACTTTACTTTTTTATTTAACTAACTACTTCTACATAGTTTTGTTTTATACATTTTTTGTCTGTGAATTTTTATAAACGCTTCCATTCTATCTATCTACCTAACATTGTCTGGATTAATGGACCTCTTTTAATTAATGTAGTAAGTAGGTAATATCAGCACATGAACCGTGGTCAGTCATGGTCAGTAGTAAAATAGAGTCCCTTAAAAATACTTTATGGTATGGTAGTGCCCGGAAAACTTTACCATAAAGTGCCCTTTCAGATTTATAAGCTCAAATATTATCATGGTGTTAGGTACTGAAGCGTTTCACTTTAATTACAGACTAAGTAATATAAAAAATTTAACAGGTGCGTAACACAATCAAGATGCGGTTCATCACAATCGTCGCACTAGCGGCAACGATGACGCTGGCTTTGTTCCTGCGGTACTGCGAGGGTGCTGCGCTGCGGCGGCTGTCTCTGCCTGATGACGACGAGGAGTTCAGGCCGCGGCCGCTGTACCGGGACTACCTGATCCGGCGACCTGCTCGTGCAGACGATGCCTTCGACGACTATGGACACCTCCGCTTCGGCCGTTCTGACGACTGACGCCTGCCCGCCCTCAAACGACTCGCCGCGTACAAGAACAGAGATCGAGCGCAACTCAAAACGTGTCATCATTAAGTCGTTAGCATTAGGTATTATAGGTATTGATTAAGATTAAAATTTACCTTGAAATCCCAAGGCTGGAAGTTTTGATTCATAACTAACTTTTTTACGCAGCCAATTTCCTGTGCGCAGTATTGATGTATATTATAAAATATTTTTTCAACATGGACATGTAAACTTATTCAATGATTGTGATCACCATTGTTGAAAAATCGATGTATTGATTTGCCTTCATTTTGGCTATAAGCTTGCCCAACGTAACACACGTCACACGTGAGTATCATACTGTACTATGTGCTCTCATATTTTCCTATTGTACTTGTAATAACTAATTAGTTACTTACTTCAATTATTACTTAGGTAGGTAACCGCTATAATCTGCTGTAAACTTAATTATTATAAATTAAATATCAGTGCATAAATTAAAAGACGTTTTTAATGATTTCCAATGTAATATAACCAATAAATACATTTAAAACAGTTATTTATTACAATAGACGTGTTATAATAATTTCATTATGAATTGAATACCACCGTAGACGCTAAAATATATTTTATAATAAAGATCACTGTTAAGGCATTTTCCTATGGCTCTATTTACCTTATTTTAACATTAAATAGTATATTCACATAAACCTTTTAACTCAATTGCATTCATTTATTAACGCATACATATCTCTATCGTTGTATCGCGGCATTGTACATAATTAAAACATTGCCTTTATTGTATAATTACCCACCAAAATGAAATAAATTCAATATGAATCATTAAATTATTGTATTGTCTTCATAAATAAGTTTGGTTTTAATGTAATTAGCAGCTTCCTATTGAAACATGTGCAACATGATAAATAAACTATGATAATTTTAAAAGCATGTTGTACTAACGTTTCTTTAATATTCGTTGTACTTTGCTTAGTAGGCACGGTATGTAAACTAACTAGAAAAAGCAATTACACGTTTATTGCGTAATTAATAAAATTTTATTTCTCTTTTAAGTTATTATGAACAAATGCTAAGGTTATGGATGTATCGTATTAACAACATTTAGGCACGCATAATATCACTACTCTATATTAAATTAACATGAGACTAGTTAGTTTCTTTCCTACGCTAATATTAATAGTAATCTATATAATTGAAATTTAATTTATGTATAGCATTTCATTAAAAATGATTAATAAATTGTACCTACTTGGTGAAAATCAAGCGTATTGGAAAGATTAACTTTGAAACAAAAACATTTTCAGATAACATACCACAATCTAAATTTGACATCAATATAATTTTAGATTTCGCTCAACTTTTAGATATAAAGCGATTTAAAATTTAAAAATTTACAGGATCCAAAAAAATGATATAAAATTAAATGTGTTAAACACTTTTCAATGAGTGAGTATTACATAAATAATAATAAAAATAATATGTATTTAAATATCTGAACGTAGCTTTTCTTCTTAAAATTATATGATGTCCTTTTTCTGTGTGTTCCCAAGTAATGCCTGAAACAATAAAAACAATTATTAATCTTAAGAGTTGTGTAATCTTCTGTAGTTTTCTTATTTCGATTGCTAGAGAGCTTTAACTCGATATTAAAAGCTTAATAATGTTTCGAATTCGACTTCTTGGCGGGAAAGTGGAGTGTGGAGTACTTCTGTCTCACACCACCGGGGCCTCGATTGCGCTAATTTGTAATGTCTCCAATTCATTCGCGTTTCAACCCTAGTCCACACTCCAGTTACACTCCATTAATAAAGACGAAACAACGGATATAATGCACTTTCCATTAAAAGTCTGAACACCTTATTTTTGAAACAAAAATTACTAAAACGCAGCAAATGTTCGTGAAGCGTTTGAGCACGGTAATAATATCATACAGTATTGTAACTTCATATAAACAGACGAAACGAGAACTTTCTTTCGATATTCAAATCTCGGTATGTGCTCGGTATGCAAAAGTCGGGGGTGTCGCGACTGTGCCCAATGGACGTCGGTGGCCAAGTGTTAAAAATGACAAAACTAATTGAATTTGACTGACCGTAATTTACGGTCAAATTGGTCAAAAACTAGTCAA
The DNA here is from genome assembly GCF_004193835.3 of Ostrinia furnacalis. Lineage (NCBI taxonomy): Eukaryota > Metazoa > Arthropoda > Insecta > Lepidoptera > Crambidae > Ostrinia > Ostrinia furnacalis. The sequence goes on along the minus strand of NW_021131481.1, from coordinate 224,937 downwards.
ATTTACATTTTCAGTCAGTTTGATTTGAAATGAAAATTATATTGATTCAAACCAGCTTTTGCCCACGACTTCGCCCGCCCGAAATTAAAGTAACAGATCATTATGATTATTAAAGTTTCGAAATTATTTAAGTGGTTTTTACTAAATTAAAATTAAATCTACTAATCACAAAACGACACACATTTTTAACCTATTCCATTGATAAAGTATTTTGTTTGTCTAACTAAATAAAAAAATACAATCACAAAACTAGATAGAAATTCTAAGTAGGCAGATGTAATTAAACTGGGTACTGTAGGGTGGGCAGCCCTACCGCATGTTGTCATACTGTGACGTACCGCGCGACTGTTGACATTTATTTCAAAAATATGGCCGAGTTGGAATACTGTATAGATAGTATTACCGTGGTTTGAGATAAGTAGCTTTCTGTCAGCTTTTACCCTAAGGTGCAGTTGCTTCCGTTTTTTACATTACAACTTCGTTTGAACTACCTATCAAAACGACACCGCGATACGGATTTGTCAAAACAGCTGACGATTGTTCGTCGTCTAGTCGCGTTGCAGTTGAAAATTTTTAGCGCAATCGGGGCCCAGTTGGCGCCTCTTCAAAAGTTACTTATCGTGTGAGGCCTTATGTGAAGCTTACACAAAATAGTTTTCTCATTGGCGAAATAGTGGTTTCCATTAGGTACATTCAAAAAAGGAAAAGAAGAACTACTTCTTAGATCCTGAGATTTAAAGTAGTCAGTGATAGATACCTTATTGACGAAGTTGACGATGGCGGTGGCGGGCTGCTCGGGCTCCAGCTCGGCGAACACGTGGCACTGGTTGTCCGCGCCCACCGACGCGCGCGCCACGAACGCGAAGATGCGCCTGCGCAAACGACATGGTTAACACGTAGGCTGCCATGACAGTCACCGGTGACTGACAAACATGCAACCTATTCGGGCCATGTCAGTCACTGGAGCCTGACACTGAAGCATCTAAATCAAACGACCGCAGTAGGCCGCCTGGCACGTTTAATGCGTTACTTCCTATTTTAAATGACTGACGTGGCCCCCAACAAAGTATGTTCAGCATGGCCTGCAACTCTTGTACCTAAATAAAAATTAACACAGGTTTGGATGAAAATTTAAGTAAAAACACGACAAATATTGAAATTCTTAATAAAATCACAAGTTTACGATATATTTCGGAATAAATTATTGACCATAATTATTAAAATTATTATTTGTGTAAAAAATTGAAACATTACAGACAAAAATTAGGCTGATTAGGGCTTTGAAGAGAGTAAGTTATAACTTGCTGTCTTTCTCGACTTTACACGACCGAAATTTGACAGTTGACCGACAGCAATGATTTTCATACTAGATTTGCTTTTTGCGCGCAAGTTTTGTAAGAAATTGCAACAAAATATTGCGCTGATTCTGCTGCATACTGGTGTCTGGAGCCTTTAATGGATGGTATTGTTTGTTTTCACATACAATGTCACTATTTTGTTGCAATTTCTTACAAAACTTGCGCGCAAAAAGCAAATCTAGTATGAAATTCATCAAACTTCTGATGCTCGTAACTCAGTTCAGACTGAGTTTAGAGGTATACATGCCATAGTAAGTTTGGTTTATTACACTATTTTGTAATAAAAAACAAGGTTTGGTCGATGGCCGCGCGAAAAAAAAAAGACGCCAATTTCCGGCATTGTCTTTTATGAAATATAATCATTATATTGAGCAATGGAGTAGTATTTAGAGGAAGCTTAGTGTCAAACAAGGACCATTTACAACAATTTACAAATAAATAAATACGGTTGTAACTATCTACTACTAAAATCATTTCATCAGTGAACATAGTGGCAATAGAGAACAACAAGAATAGTGATGTGGTGAAAGTCTTCTCATTTCCCGAAAGATGCCCGTTTTCACCATCAATCCCTATTTTTTTAAGTGACCCCTTTTTAAACAAAATGCCTGTCATGTGTTACTATAGGGGTCACTTAAAAATTAGGGATTGATGGTGAAAATGGGCATAAGTACCTACTTTTATAAAAAAGTACGTGGTGGTGCGACAATCAAATTTATTAGGCATATAATATAAACTACTTCTATAAACTGGCTGATATCTAAAAATAGATGTCATCGCTACTCACTTCTCGCTCTGTTTCCCGGCGTCGACGTACATGTACCGGCGGTCGTCTGGGTCGAGTCCGGCGTAGGACACGCCGGCGGCGGGGTAGTGCCGCCGGAAAAATAGTTTCCGCGCCGAGTCCGTCAGCGTGATACCGCCGCCGAACACTTTGAAGTGCACCACATGCGCTGGCGCCTGGGGAGAATATTGTAAATAATTAAAATACAAATTATGTTGCGCTACGAAAGCTCCCATGCTACGAGTGGCGATAAATGTAGGTATTTATCAAAAGAGTTAAAATAAATCAAATCCACCACCTATTATTTAGTTTAAAAATCGTTTTTTACGCTTTATTATTTTGTATTTCTTAAAATCGTAACTAGTTTTCGTAGCAAACGTCGTAGCGTTCGTAGCAAGGACTATAATCCTTGCTACGAACGCCGCATCACCTACAACGTTGCTTTTTTGTGTATTTTCATCTAGAAATAATATTTTGGACAGCTTAAATAAATGTTTATTCTGAATTAAGCTTTAAATAAATCGACCCAACAGCCTGATTGATTGGTAGAATGTTATCTTATTTATGAAAAAATGATTTAAACAAATGCAAACAAAACAACATCTATGGCTGTGGCTGGACTATATTTTATAAGACAGGTGCTGTACTGCTGCTGCTGCAGTCTACTTTCACATGAATACTCGAAAATCAAAAGTAAGGATATAAGTATACTTATTCACAGTTTTTAAATAGAAAATCGTATCATCTGTGCAATTCAGTGTGCTCTATCGTTAAAATTATCTAGTTTTTTTTTCTCTTCTTTGATCTAGTTATTAATTATGCTTCGTACCTTTTTGACGAGCAGGTTCTGCACGGCCCGCTTGACGGCGGCGGGCCCGGTGAGCGCCTCGGTGTTCTCCGAGCCTAGCAGCAGCACGTGACACGCTGCACCCGTGGCTAGAAGTGCACGCGCAGCGGCATTTGCGCTGCCACCCGTCCAGGGGTCTCTGTGAGTGGTGGGATAATAGCCAATCATTACAGAAATTATTGTTCCAGTATCTGACTATTTCGCCTCTTTACAAGAATAACGTGGTATTTTTAAAACCACTACCTACAATAGAAACGCAAAGAAGGAACTTTTAAAGCTCATTAATCGTATTAATGTAGTCAAGATTCTGAGGGAACATTGAAAATTGTCGATAGAGTATTTAGAAGAGTCCGTGTAAACCGATTACTGTTTCCTAATTTGCTCCTATGATGGTGGTCAACAAAAATGGATCCATTGTTCAATGAAGGCAGTCATGAATCAGATTATTTAGTCTCTACTGCAGAAACACGAGCTTTTCCACTTTACAAGAGGCAAATGGAGTATTTGGCTTTGGTGTAAGACATTCTGTCAGCTCACCTGTCAGGCAGCCGCAGCGGCACCGGCAGCGCTAGCGGCGTAACCGTATGTTGGTACACCAGCGCTGACAGCGAGCCGAAGACAGGCTCGTCGGGGCAGCCGCGTAGGCGCACGCCGCGCGCCGTCGGCTCCACCAAGAAGTGACGCACGCCGCCGCCCGCGCGCACTGCTAGCCCGAACCCGCCCGGGAACGAGTTCGAGTCGCGGACGATGAAGGAACCTTCTTCTAGCGGCTGCAGCGCTGCTACAGCTGAAGATCAGATCTGCTGTTAATAATTTACTGACAATCAAATGAGATCAAATCATTTATTTTTTATTTTAATTATTTACTTCTTTAAACATGTTGCTTATTTAGTTTAAGACGCGCAGGATGAATCAGTGATCTTCTAAAGGTTGCAGATCGTTATTAGGTACTTACTACAGATAAGCAATGCAAGTTCTGTTAGTTTTCACACTTTTTTAACTTTTGTGAACAGCACTACAAAGGCCCCGACCGAAAAGTGCGATAGGTCGCATTTCCCACTGCCCTAGCCAAATCTTCTCTTGTACAGGCGTTGAGATGCAACGGGCATTCAAGTAGGTGAGCCGTGGTCTAAAGCTCCTTCCTCCCTACAATAGCATGCATGCAGTACGACGATCAATTTGGTTTCTTATAGATACTTAAGTATTAGACTTGACCTTTGATATGAATGGAAATAAATGTTTTTACTACGCTTAGTCAAGTTTATGAATAAGGAAACTTGTACCTACTTGAGTATTGTAAAATACTTCATATGATTTTATTAAAGGCTGATATTTCAACCGGTATTTTATAAAAATACAGCAACACTTTGGAAACCACTTTACCTAATTAGAATAAATATTTGCATGCTAATGTCTGCATTAGTTAACAGAATCGCAGCTGTTTACACCCACGTCTGCGTAATGTAGAGGTGTCGATACATACAAAGTTGTTATTTAAGTAAATGTGTAATTGTGTGATTTCCTATGATTATCACCAATCACTCTTGCAGTTAGCGCTAACAAGCAGACTATTAGATGTTTTACATAAGATTATTTTAACGGTGGTAACCATTAGTACCTGGCAAGGTACAATTTTATGCTACTATGACCTACAGCTTGACTTTATCCTCATTCGATCACGCAGGGAAACTCCGAGCATAGCACGCTCCATCGCCCTTTGGGTGAAATTGAGCCTTCTTATGAGGCCCATAGCAAGTGACCACGTCTCAGATCCATGCTAAGTATTATCACCTTAATACAGCACAGTTAAGATTCAAGACATCACGTACCATCGACCCTGCAGTGTAGATGTTGGGCTTGTACCAGTAGTGGCTGGTGTCGCGGGCAAAGCGCACGCGTTCGGACGCCACGTGCTGCGGCTCCGCGCTGCCGCCCAAGCTGGAGCACCAGGCTATTATCGCCATAATGCATCACAGCTAAGATTCAAAATGTCACGTACCGTCGTCCCTGGAGATGTTGGGCTTGTACCAGTAGTGGCTGGTGTCGCGGGCGAAGCGCACGCGCTCGGGCGCCACGTGCTGCGGCTCGGCGCTGCCGCCCAGGCTGAAGCGCCAGGCTATTATCGCCTTAATGCAGCACAGTTAAGATTCAAGACATCACGTACCGTCGTCCCTGGAGATGTTGGGCTTGTACCAGTAGTGACTGGTGTCGCGGGCGAAGCGCACGCGCTCGGGCGCCACGTGCTGTGGTTCCGCGCTGCCGCCCAGGCTGGAGCGCCGCGAGCCGCAGCTGCCGTTGTATGTGCGGTACTCCGACTCGGGGCTGCCTTCGCGCTCTTTCCTGCTCGCAATAGAATAAAAGCTATAAGTAAATAAACGGCGAAAGGGAATGTCTCGATTAAAATCATGCACCACAATAACTTTGAAGACTTTCTCTTCAAAATTACATATTTAACTTGGTCAACCATTATATATCACAGAGTCAGTCATAGGTATCTCCTATTAATTATTTATCGCGCTTAGGAATCGAAGCTGACTTCCTTTCTCCTATACGATGAGTTTAGCTATTAAGTTGGTCGTGCATGATGTCGTTAAAATCGTTATTATCTTAATGTCATGTTATATTTTTCGAAATTGTCTGGTTTTATAAACAAAATCAAGGCAAATGAGATTGACCGACAGTTTATTTTCGGTTGTTTGTTTACACGACGCAGTACTGCTCTAGTTTTTACGCATGACCTTTATTTAATTAAAGTGATGTACACCACAGCTGCACCACACAAAACAGCCGTGGAATGGTTATTTTATTCGTGTGTCATGGTAAAATCGTGCAATTTATGAATGTCATGACATTATTATGAAACTAGAACTCATTACTGGTAGCTATATGCGTGACCCTATCAAACGATTGAACATATTTTCCGGGTACTCAGATCTGAAATGCGAACAGCATGCTACATCGAGCGGCCTATCCCTTCAAAGTGTTCTTTAAACATGCCTATTTATTAATTTAGCATCTAGATTCTAGACCGCATTGCTTCACTCGAAAAGGAAGTGTCAAAATATTATGGATAGTGTTTACTCTACAGCTCGTGCGATATGGCAAAGGAAATCTCTAAAGAATCGATTCAATTTATAGATTTGTATAGGTCCTCTGGGTGCTAGGCAAGGAAGTACTTTTGCACCGTTTATCTTCAGTATAAAACCCTCATTATTGGAGACATATCCTACCTGGTGACTGGCGGCGAGCGCGGCGGGCGGGCGCTCAGCGAGGGCGTGGGCGTAGGCGGGTAGGGCGTGCGAGGGTGCGTGGGGAACGCCGGCGTGCCCGCGCGCGACTCCGAGCGCGACCAGCTCTCGGACCTCTCGCGAACCTAGACCAGAAGGATAGAGACTCAGTATACAGTGTGAGTCACGTTAAAGTGTCCATATGAAAATAGATGAAATAGGGATAGAGACATGCAATTTTTAGTTTTACAAAGATAATACGATAGAGAATAATAAAAAGTAATAAAAACCACCTGTTATAGGGGCATTTTTCGGAGAAATTTATCAAATAACCAAAAAATACGAATTTATAAGCAGATTTTTTTCAAAAAGTATCATTTTTTATTATTTGTTGGCATTTCTTGTGTATTTTATGTATTTTTTTAGTAACGCCTGTTATTTAGCATTATTACTGTTTTTATTTTATCAAGATATACCGCTTAGTTTAAAAGTTATTACGTTTTTTTTACATAAGTAATTGGAGGAAAAAAAAATTTATAATTTAAAAAAAAAAATCTCAAAAAAATTTTGACCACTTTTTTGTCGATAAAAATAGGTCTAGTTTCATTTATTTTCATATGTACACTTTAACGTGACTCACACTGTATAAGAACAACCGAAGATACTTTTACTTAGTCACGGCTCTAGCTACGGTTTGTAAAAAGCTACCTATGGTATAGGTAAAAACGTTTCCTCACTCGACACGACTTTTGGAGTCAGGAAAGCAAATGAATTCTTCGCTGTTGTATGTTTTCAGTAAGGAAACTCTAGATGTAGTTTACATATTAGTAGATAACTCGTCAACTTATGTATGAATTCAACTTACTACACTATCGCCATTGTTGATGGGTTCCGCAAGTGACAATAAACCTGGCACGGGAGTACTCGTAGGTGTCGTATTGGTACTCCACTCGCGCATCGTCATCTTTTCATACATGAATTTCCTAGATGAGGTTCTGTAAAACAAACAGTTATAGGTAGGTCAGTTCTAATACGTAAAATGGGTCCTTAACATATTTTGTAAGATAAATGGACACACTTAATTACCTGTCTGGAGCTTGAGGACTAATACTATCAGTCCTGAGGGGAGTTCGTGCCGTGTTAACATGTAGAGGCACGCTGAAGTCATCGTCGTCGTCGGCAAAAGCGGTTGTGTCGCTAGTGTAGCCGTCCACCCTACGACAATAAAATAAATTGTTTAAAACGCCTGCAAGCGCAATAAAACAATCATCGGACCATATGGCGATTAATTACCGATGGCTGGCCGATCGCCGCACATGTCGCGTCGCCGTGTCCCACTCGAGAGGCAGCCGCGCGACTCTTTCCCTTGCTTCTTTTCGTTCTCGAAGTTTCTGTTGCTGTCGTTGTAACCAAGTTAGGCCCGAGTTGCCTTCTAAGGCGCTCTCTGATCGCCTGGGTTCCCGGGCTCGGGAGCTTTCGTGCCAGCCGAGCGTGCTAGCTGATCGCCAAGTACCATTCTCCGGGGTTTTTCTCGCGCTGCTCGGCGGTCGTTCCGCCCACTCCGCCTCGCCATTTAACCATCTGATAACAAAGACCATATGCTTTACTTAATAAGGAGATCATTAAAACAATTCGATACATCGACATTAAGAGTTCAATATATTAATAAACGTAAATTAGATTTTAAAGAGTAGGTACGTGACATTTGAATACCATAACAACTTCGCCACGAGGTGGATATTTATTCAGCTGTATTTATGTACCAGTTTTTGTATGTTTTTGTTATCATGCGTAGGTCTTGAAGGTTTTGATGTGTTTATGGCAACGTCAAGCATACAATTGTGTAGATAAATTGTGGGTGGCAAGTATAACCCACATAATATGAGCTATTAATTAGAATATTAATCGACTTCCGTACATCTCGTGGAATGGAATGTCACGTTGGACGGTTAATTTACATGTTAGATTTATGCGTAAAGATGAAATTAAAGATATGCCTTTGATAATGTAACATAGCGTTAAGTATTTATTAGAAAGTATTGTATGAAGTCGGGGCGGCGCCGGTCTCGGCCGGTCACCGCGGCCGTTTATGGCGACGTTTATCTCGAAATAGCAACTTGTTTGGGTCATGGCGCGACGCAATCACACGCCATCGCTCCAAATCAATCCCAGAATCGCGACTGACATCGCCTTCCGACGTAAAGCTTCATACTCGGCTGCGCTACTTGTAAGGCAATGCGACTTCTCGTTTAGATAAGTTTGTTGAGCAACATATTATTAAGGTTGACATATGTAATTATAGTCGATATTAAAATCTAGTGGTGCTTGCAACTTTGATTTTATCCAAAGGGCTAAGAGATTGTTGGGTAACGTCGATTCCTAGAATGGTCAGATTCCTAGAGTTTGTATTATAGACGTGAGTGAAACTTTAGAAGCCATTCATTGGGCCGGCGCCGCATAAATATTCGCACTAGGCGGTAAGTGCGCCGGCGCATGTGCGTGCAGTGTTGCGGAACGAGCGAGCGGCCGGCCCACGCATACAATCTGCCTCAATTACGGCCGCTTGCGCTACCGATCCGATCACCACCTACCCAAGTAGGAACTTATACTGATCGGTCCTTATTTTCAAAAGTTCCCTAATTAAGCATATTGCTGGTGTAACATCAGGATTCAGGGCCACTTATCTACCTCTATATCAAATTGACGCAGCAACTTACGTTGAGGTTGTGTATTATCCCAAATAATTTGGTTTCAGAAAAGGTTTTCATTTATTTTGATGATACAAGCTAAGACTGAGCACTCGGAAGACTAGACTAGAGAAATCTGGGTATGTTATTCGTATGATTATCCTGTTAGATATCTACATTGACACAGCTGTTTCCTTTAAAGTATTAACAGCGTCTTTGCTTTTGTAACATTGAGTAGATGACTGTCATAAGTACCCTTTAGCTGCGCATATTAAGGCATGAGTCACAAATGACAGTGTACTTAGCTTCTTGCAGAGCATGATAGGCGTGATTGACTGGGCTATCGCGCCACTTATCTCGCGTCGATCAATTTCGACATGCCCGACATGATCGACACGTGTCATTGTTTACCTTGTGCAAGTGCTAATCGACGGTAGGCAACATACGCGCGCTGGGAGCAAATTGTAAAGCCATTCATTAGCAATCTGTCTGTGGACTATTGTTGTATCTCTGTCAAGTTGTTTCTAAGCTGTTGCATTGAGGTGCATAAGTCACACACATTCGTATTTATACCTGCATTGATTTAGTGGTCGTTGCTTATAGTATGAAGTATCGTCATTATAACAAGACTCTACATTTTAAAACCTTTTGAACTTGTGGATATAATTTATTAATTAACTAACACTCACACATAGACCACTATGTGTAAGTAAGCATAGTAGCTAGATCTATCAAAGGAGTATTGTTTCACTATGGTATTCAAATCGCATAGCTGTCGAGGAATTCATATTGTCCATAATAATGTGTCTATCAAGTTAGGTTCCGTTTAACTTTCAACTTTATTGGTTGCGCGATACGGTAGTTTTATGCGGAGCATAATATGTTATGAAAATTATTTATATGAAGTGCGATATCAAGATAGAGAAACATTATATTAGATGGCTGCCACACACGCTCTCGCAGATAATAACAGTAATTTGCTGCTTGTTGCTGTTGACACGACTTGATTGAACGTACGCGTACTCCGTCAATGTAGCTACTCTATTATTATTTTAAATTATACTTGTATCAGCTCGTAGTGTCGCCTTAAAAGTTCATGTTGGCAATGTATTAAGCTTTATTATGCCGTAGAATACCAATGTCGAAACTTATGTAGAGTTTTAACTTTTTTCTTACTTTTACTAAGAATTTGCAACCCTCGATCAAAAAAAATTTACGCAAATGCTTCACGACGGTTTTGGTACGTATTTAAAAGGTAACTTTGTAAGTCATCATATTTGATCGATGTATCAATAGTGTAGGTACATATCACTGGCTAGCAAAGAATCCGTTGTTTTTATGAGCATTGTTATTCATTCAAGCACCGCCTACAGAATCCGTCCTATCCCACGCTCAAATCTATTATTTAGCCATCAACTAGAGCGGGTGTTTGAAAGATACTTGTTGAATTTATTTATTTTTTGTTCCTGGCTACGTCCTTGTTGGTAAAATGTGTCTGGCAAAAATACCCGTAAAATACAAAGCTTTAGACCAGTTTTATCGTACCTGTTTTTAAATATTTACTTTTGGTCAGCCGTGTAATATTCCGGGTTGTAAAATATAATTTATTACAAGCATAATACAAGCTTTGCTTAGCTTGGGACTAGAAGCGTAGTGTAAAATGACCAAGGCTTATTTATTATTATTTATTATAAGCGTTATGTAGGTTAGATACCTACCAATGTATAGTAGAGGTATATTAAAGATGTGTCTTCCTTATACAAGATTGGATGTGTGATACTTGAATGGTCTTATTGATGCAGTAAAGTGGGTCGAGCGGAACGCGACCAAATAAATTAATAGATCGGCCACACCACACACAACGAGATGGGCCGTTATTTGTTGACAGCCATTTTATTTTGTTTTGGTACATTCAAAAACGAATTTTATAAAATTTACGTAAATTAAAAACAATATTACTCGTACTTAGTTTACAAGTTACATTTTACTTGTTTAGAATTTTTCTTTGATTTCCTTTTATGCAACTTAAAAAATATATATACGAGTAGGTACGATTATTTACAATTTCATTTAAATTTAGAGTGAGCTTAAACCAACATTTAAATAAAATATGGGTAGATTGGTACACCAACAAAACCGGCGTAAATATTGAGGTTGTGAACGTAAACAAAATGTATTCGTGAGTGTACTGCGTAGGCGCAGCGCGCGGCCTCTACGCCTCTGTGCAGGAAGGAACACATGTTTACGTTGCTGTGAGATTCCCTTGTCTTCATAATCGTACAGCTTTACCTTGATATCATCATTATTTGCAAAATTAAGAAAATAAAAAAGGTTTTTAAAAGAAGAAAACAAGAAAATTTCCAAAATAAAGAAAGAACGTGCTAGGCTATGCAAGAAATAATTAATTCAAATTTAAAATATCTATTAAAGTAACGAATGACCAATGATGGAGGGAAACGACTTAATTTACTCAGTTTACCTGCCGGTGAACTGGTTTTGCCAGGTTTTCTTATGTTTATGCTAAGCACCCCATTAATCTAAAATTCCCGATCAGGTTCTGGTCAGATCCAAAGGAGGATACGTGTTTGAATATTTAACTTTTTAACTATCATTAAATCGATGCAAAATGGATGAGCATCGCGTAAAGTTTTAAATAGTAAAATGTTTGCAATTATCCTTATTTTAATAAGTGTAGTTGTTAAAATAAGGAGTAAGTAATTGCATAAACACTCACCTTCCATTGCGTAGAGTTGTATTCTGAGGTAATGTTGTGGTGGTGGTGGTGATATCCTCGTGCGTGAGCTTCTTAGCGGTCCGGGGTGAGACGGGCGTCCTCGGGGATGAGGGTTCGGGCGTGACGGTGCGCTCGTCATCGTCGTCGTCGATGGGGCGGTAGGAGCGGTCGCCGCCGAGCGCGCGGCGCACCAGCTCGGGGCTGGCGAGGCGGTTGGGCGCGCGCAGCATTCCGGGGCGCAGGCCGGGCGCTCCGTAGGTGAAGGGCGCGGAGTCGGCGCGCGCGTGGTACGGTATGTCAGGGGCGCGGTCGGCGAGCGACTGCGGCGCCGGCGGCGGGTCGGGCAGCGCGCTCACGGTGCGCAGCATGTCGCCCAGCAGCGCGTCGAGCTCGTCCGGCGGGCTGGGGGCGGCGCGGCGCCCCGCCGACGAGATGCCCGAGTCCATGGAGGCGCTGAGCGGCGAGGACGGCCCGCCGCCGCCCGCGCGCACCACCGTCGCGTAGATGGACCCGTCGAGGGGACCGAACGTGTGCGCAGCTTCGGCACCCTCGCCCGCTTCACCACCAGATCCGGAGCCTTCAGCGCTGCCGTTGTTCTCACCTACACACAAAACGCTACTATTCAAGATGTAAACGAGTGCAGAGTAATAAGCGACCCAGTTATTTCATTAACAGCGACTGATGATTTTATACAGCGTTTAAATTGAATTCGATTCACTTCAATAAACTCTCGAGAACACCTAGGTACCTATTCAGACGGTATAACGACGATGTGTAATTTTCTACTGCGATCCTCGAGGCCAGAATCAATTAGCATTTTAAAGCGACTAATTGCGAGTTATTATTGGAGCTTTACACGTGTTGTCAAGGAAATGATCTATTAATTAACCGTTTATTCGCTAGTTCCAGGAGCCGCGCGGTTGGCTCGGCAGCCGCAGCCGGACTGCGTCCTTATAGGGACTAAGCTCGCCTCCCGTTATCCCGTCAGCTCAAGCTGGGGACACCGTTGTCAACTCGGGAGGAATGAGGATCAACCTCATTATAGGCCGGACCCTTAAAGGGTTGCTACAAACTTACGGTTACAGAGGGGCAGCATAATCTCTTTAAGATGATTAATTTGGAATGGATTTATGTTATTATGAAGATTTTCTTCATCTATTACTTACTTTACTTTTCAAAATTCTTTATTTAAACAAAACACATTATACAGTTACACTATAAAAATAATACCATACAGTATAACTTACATCTTAAATGCGATAACACTTCACCAGGCCAAAAACACCTCTCAAAGCTTAACTACACTGAATTTATAAACAAAACTATTAGCTAACACAAATAATTGTAAAAGATTAACATAAAGCAAGAAAATTATGAAGCTTTTAGTGTAAACTTCATATTTTAAAGAATGATTCAATAAACAAACTGAATAATTTTGCAAGTCGGGTAGNAACTTACGGTTACAGAGGGGCAGCATAATCTCTTTAAGATGATTAATTTGGAATGGATTTATGTTATTATGAAGATTTTCTTCATCTATTAAGTTTGCAAGAGTTCTATCATATCTAAAGTTAGGTCCATAAAAAAGACAAACATTACTGTTTCGGGCACGTACTGATGTAAGTCCGTGACACGAAACGGATAACCTCGATATCGTTAAAGCCGTCGTAAAGAGTACACAGAGCATCCGCGCGGGTTGGCGGTTCAAGGCGACAGGCACTGAGGAAGTGACCTCATGTTACTTCTGACAGTTTTTTTCGAATAAGATAGAGCAAAAATCGGAATCGGCAAAAATCTGTTTAAAATTCTTAATTAAATTACGTAATAATTTATTAAACAGGAAAATTTGAAAATAACTTTACATGACTCTATTTAACATGTTTTGAGACAAATAAATAGGTATTTTCTATCTCTATCTACCTATTTAAGTAGGTACTTACTTATTATTTATTTTTGTGGAGCACATGCATAGTTGATGTACAGATTCATGACAGAGCTAACTAAAACCTTATTAAATAAAGAAATATTTCTCGTATGTTTGTAAGTAAATATTGAAAACAGCAATTGCGACATCGTATCTTAAAAGGAGATTTACTATTTGCATTACAAATATACTTATGACACACAGAAGGCAGACGTGTCCCAATATTTCATTCAATTACCTGTACAGTATGGACTTCTTCAGTTGTGAATGTTTGCTCTCTCCGCGTAAACACCTAAAGAAACGTTAAAACATTTGGGCAAAACAACCGCGCGGGCGATACTTGAATCAGTCAACCGAGTAAATACTGAATGCAAATAAGGAGCAGTGGCTCCGACACGCGGACTCATTTACATAATGAATACGACATATTCGGCGACAAAGTTTTATGTTAAATTTTTATTGCTTTTTACACGAGAGCAGAGAACGTAGTCCAACGGACAGATTCTAATCGTGGTCCGTTGGTTTCGAAACTGAACTAAAAGTGAGGTTGTCAATAACGCAATTAGTGTAAAGATATCAACGTCAGCGTCTGGTGACCGTCGGGCGCTGTTAAGGAAGATGTGGTTATTTCTGTGATGTCAACGAAAATAACGCGGCTCGGCGCGGGGGCTACTGTTACGAAATGTGCGCCGGCGCAGGAAGAGGATGTGCGGCGCGCCCTCGCCCTACGCACGCGCCATCTACTTCTAATGGACAGATCGTGTGACAATTTAATTCATCGCCTCCTCCAGTGAAAGAACAATCGAATTATGAGAGCTAATAGATTCGTTACGGTCGTAACTGCATACGATTTGTAACGATGTCCGAGTGTCAATGGGGACGTCGCCGGTGTCTTTTAGCTCGTTAACTAATGAAAATTGGCGTGACCGTGATGCGACGTTGAAGATCGGATGCACGCAGTCACGCCCGTTGCACAAATAAGAGCAAGTTTTTGTTATGATGTGGACAATATTTAGTTTCGTGGACATCGTGGACGTTTGCGGCAAGTTACGAGTCGCGAAGGTGAACGCGTGGCCGACGGCTCGCTGATGTCATCGGACCGCTCCACCTTGTGTTTCTACGAAACTAAGCCCCATATTATTATTCCACCCGTTTCGCTATCTCTGTTCGTACCCGGCTTTGGGCGATTTGCAACCAGTTTTGGAATTTTTACTCGTTTTGGTTTTAGTTATGTTTAGATTCGGCCACTTTTCTTACATCGTTCCAAATTAAAAGACGCTGTTTTGCGCATCATATTCTGAGGTCGCCTTTCTGGTTATTTAATTATAATAAAAAGTACATTACGAACACGTAATCTTACCCATTAGCTGCCCCTGGCAATATTCCTTATTCGCAGATTAATCGCTTAAATTAATTGCAAGTACTTTACTGATCCTCACATTCACTTAATGAAACTGTCTGAAAGCTTTCCCACGACTCAACCACTGAACGACACGTCTACAATAAGTGCACTTATGATGTTGACTGTCCATAAAGCAGAGCCTGAAAGCTCGCGATAAATTAATGCTGATCCGATAGCAAGGTTTGCAAGGGCTTACTCGATAAGCTTTTAGCGACGCTGCACTTGACTTTCTCATAACTATAAATTGCAACGGTACACGTCATACCTACTTAAAATGAACATAGTAGCTTCATGAACACTTAAAATAAAAATGTTTTCTAAAATTAAATCGTATTTTAATTTAAATAATTACCTAATTTGCATCAGGCTTTAGGTAGGCCTAACTTTATTTTGACGCGGTTTAGCATTCTATGTAGGTACCTGAAGAGTTAAATTAAATAGCCTTAAATGGAAAGTTTTAGTGAAAGTTACTTTATTTAGGCTCTACCAAATCACTATCGCTAACATAATATAAAAACAAATTTAATTAAGTTCATAATCCATCACTCATCCATTATCCATGCTTGTCTTGATTAATATAAGCCGAGTTCAATAGGGCATGGCAGATAACGTTTTGCACCACAGGGGTGACGTCAATACAAACGGATGGCTTTGCGTGTGAACCTAAATTTGTTGACGCTGTACGAGCATGGAGCCCACACCGGTACATCCACATATCTACACATAGGTAATCTTATTAGTTTAAGTATACCTACGTATCGTGTTACTTAAACCACATGACACGTCGTAATCGGTGCGTTTTATTACAAAGCGAAACGATCAATAAAACTGTAGCCGATTCTCACGAACAGCGAAGATTGAAGAGTATTCGAAGGTATTAAGGTATGCGGGTGGTTCTTCGTCTCAGCTCGTTCGGTCGAATTAAGTCGAAGTATGACGAACGCGAGACCCTTAGCCAGGCCGCCGGCGACGCCTCAAGTGGACATACATCAGCGATTCACCACGCCGGTCAATTAGTGCGCAGGCGCCGCCGCAGCGGAACGACTCGCCTCTCGTTTGTCCACACAAATAACAATACTTTGTCCACTCATAAGCGCTATTGTTAAAACCCGATTGTATCGTTCGACACGCCTTTCACAACACAAACATAACTTTTTAAATAATAGCTGTTGTGCTTTTTTATTACACAACAAACACGCGTAGGCGTAGGATGAGGTTTTAATTAACAATAATGGCATTGTAACTAACACTCACCCTTTAGATTTTGTTCACTGAACGTGTTTTTGATTCAATCCATTGGTACGAACTGAGGTTAATTTATGTCTGTTACATATACAGAACGGTGTGCTGGTAATAGATCAAACGTAGCGACTTTGAATGGACGCACGTGCGGCGCGGTCGGGTCGGGCGGGCGGCAGTCGCGCGACTGGGCGGGCGGCCGCGTCCGGGCGGGCGGCGCTACTGCCACTAAAATAGCTTCGCACCTGCAACGGCACACAGCCGCGAAACGCTAACCGCTTTATCAACTACACTGTGACACATTTATGGGCCGTACGTAGGTAATCGTATGAAGGGATTGACATTATTACCTACCGCGTAATCCTTTAACGAGCTTTGGAAATATATTTCACTTTTATAGTATCATTATCCTGTTAAAAAACTAATAGATATCCAATTATTTTCAGTCAGAGATGCAATGCGTGTCACTCCTGCGCATGAAGAACTATAACTTTATAAATTAAGTTCATAAATTCCCTTTAATAAAAATCTTTTTTTTAAAGGCGATTAAGTGCTAAACTGAACTTAATAAAAACCAACAAATTTTTTTGGGAAATGTGGTGAAAACGCGACTCGAGTTATAGTTGCGCCGGACTCTTTGGTCGTTATTTATGCGCGGATGTGGTTAGTAGCACACCTTTGAATTACAGTCCGTTGTTCGTTTTGTGTCAACAATCCTAAATTATTTAGGTTAACGATGAAATTAGACAATACAACACAAAACTTAAAAGAAATATACAGAAATTATATTTTAGTAATCATAACTTCATGATTTATTCACTCACAAATTATTTGTTACTAACTACATAGTATTTTCGTTGTGAACATGACTTTTGCCTCCTTAGCCCGATGGCGCAGTGTGATGATATTATTTCCTTGAGCGCAATTTGTGGAACTCTATTCCCGGTCGAGCCAATTTAGAAAACGAAGCTTAACTAAATTGATTACAGCCTGGACACTTATATTATTATGTAGAGAATCTTTAAGAATTTTGTTCTGTTTTTCAACATCTCCTTGATTCATCATCAACAGCCCTTTACAGTCCACTGCTGGACTATGAGCCTCCTCCACTATAGTGGAGGGTTTTGCCATAATCCCCACGCTTGGCAGGCGGGTTGGAGATCGCAGTTTAAAAGATTGATGTTTTTCAGAGAGCGCTGCTGCCCGTTCTCTGTTTGATGTGTGGACCCTAAGTCGCCTCTTACGACACCCGCGGGAAGAGTAGGGGTTGGTGACAAATGTATTCTACTCTGCCGTCACCACACGGCTTGATTGCTGCACTTTTTCTCTAGTGAATCTCTATGTCGTGTATTGATCACTTGATACTTTATCTTCAGGCATCCATTTGAAAGATGTTTACTTGATAAATTGTTGAAGTATTGCTATCTAGTATTTCAAAGTCTATAAAGATCATCGATGTACTTACAAATTAATTGCGCATAAAGAATAATTTCACATCGCTTATCTTGAGTTCAATATTGAAAAACTACTTCGTATATCTTCCTAAAACTGAAAAAATGTCGGCCGTTTGGTGTAGTGGTTCAGAACGGACTACTATTCCGAGAGGTCCCGGGTTCGATTCCCGGCCGGGCAGAAATTAAAATGATGAATTTTAATTTCTGTGGCGGGTCTGGGTGTTACTATGTACTATAATATGTATGTATTTACAAAAAAAAAGTATTTAAGTATGTTTATATCCGTTCTCTAGTCTAGTACCCATAGTACAAGCTTTGCTTAGTTTGGGACTAGAGGCACAGACCAAAATGTCCAAGGATATTTATTTATTTAAATTATCTCATCCGGAGGCGTCAAACGACGGCACCCCACTCAGTCATTAGACTATATTTGCACCTGAGTAGTTGAGCGTCAATTGCAGCAAATTGCGACAATGTTGCCCGTTACGAGCGTCGGATGTGGGCAGTCGCAAGTGCACCTAATGCGGGCCTTCCCTGCCGTGCCGCTACAGGAATAGACCGAAAACTGCGGATGTCGAACTAGTAAATTGTTCACCTACAACTCACATTTAATGCGTAGTTTGTCGGGTTTCAAGTGCTGGAAATAAGGAAATCCATACACATACTTTCAGTACTGAAATTCACTGAAGTAACTTTGATGTTCACTTCCACGTGATGTAGTTTTCATATTATTATCAGACTATAAATAATTGTATATTTATCGTATTAATTTCTCTCAATTTTAGTATTATTTAAAATAGTTAAACTTCATTTAGCAGTAGGTATTATCCGCTAGGTTATAAATGACTTGTTCTAAGCTACAGATGGAATATTGAAACTGATAATATTGTGAATTTGAGCGCAGATTTATTCATGTGCTTTCGATTATTTGGAACTACTTAGGCTGGGTTGCACCATCATAATTTAACTTTAACAAACGTCAAAAATCTGTCAAACTCCACTCCATACAAAAAGCACCGGTAATCGTTATATGTAGTTACGGTCAAAGTTAGGTGGTGCAACTCAGCCTTAGAGTCCAGATGATGGTAGATAAAAAATAAGACTATACGTTTATAGCTGAGCACTTTTAATTCTCACTATAGTTAGAACGACGCGGTGCGGTCAGTGTGCAATGACACTGGCTACAGCTCCATAGCAAAAAAAAACAACTTAGAATATAGTATTATTTAAATCGAAAACTCAATCTTCGCTCATCAGTCGCTCTTAAGTCTTAACCTAATCTAGTTGGCACACTCACCAGGGTCATCATCGGTGAGCGTCGACAGCGGCCTCAGGTGCTCCAAGGAGTCTGCCCTGGCCAGGGCGTCAGGAGCGGCCCGTAACGGCGCCGCGGGTGTGGGAGCCGGCGCCGCGCCGCCTGCACCATCGCCCCGTGCAAACACCAGCTCCACGGCGCCGTCGCTTGGGAACGAGGGATCTGGGTAATAAGAAAATTGTCGTTAGTTTTATTGTAAACATTAACTAGTAGGAAGGGGTGGATTCGATAGAGTATATTAACAATGATAAACAAGAGCTTTTATACAATGTAGGCCTATCATTCGTTGTAGAGTCGATAAAGTTGCATACATCTATTGTTTTGTAAATAATTGAGGACTTGAAAGCACTCTCTACTAATGTAACTATTATTTATTAATTATTTAAAAGTTATTTATAGTAGATATCTGGATCAAATCGGGCTCGAAGGACCAATATTTTATCGTACAATAAGACCCCAACTGTACCTTTACATGTAGTGTTAGTTTGCAGATGTAACAACATAACAGAATCAGGTACCTAAAACCACATTCTTTACTCGTGTGCTTAAAACTGTCCGATTCCGTAGATGGCGTTTTAATTGGTCCCACACATTTATTATAATATCTACACATGCACTTGGTCGATAAATATTATTAATAATTAAGTAATTAAGTAAAAAGTACCATGAGCTGCATGGTCAAGCTGCTGCTTGGTGAACGATAGGGTATGATCCGCTACAGCACAGGTGTGGAACTGGCACGCGAAGACCAGATGGCGGCGCGCCTGCGCGTGCGCCGGCCGCCGGTACGCGCGAACCAGCACGTCGCCGCGCAGAGCCAGACGCCCCACGCCCACTGTCCAGCCGCCGCCGTTCACCATATAGAGACCTGGACAAAAGGAATATAAGATAGAGATAGGAGATAAAATATGTGAAGAGTCCCTTTTTAACGTTCACAAGTGTCAAAATGGAATAAAGACATTTTATTCCATTTAATTTCAAAAGTTCAGTTTTACTTCTAACAATTAAGTTTACAAATTCGAGTCGTGAAAATTGTAGGTATGCGTGGAAATTCTTTTTTTCTGGAAATTATCCTGACAAAAAGAATTTATTAAGCACGAAGCCATGAGGCTTAGTAAGGTTTGCACATTATTTAAGTAATTTTAAATATTTAGTTAATGATATGAGTGATGATTGATGAATGATACGTGATATTACCCTTTCCCTTGAGTTTCAGTAAAGATTGGCAATTTACTTTAACCTGACGCGGACTTCTTGAAATAACTTGAAAAGTGATTTACGGTTTTGTTTTATTTGCCTACATCAATGCACGTTCACAAACACTTAATTAATCCACCAATAATACACATTAATAATCGGGTAAACACAAAATGTTTGAAAATAAAACAAAACTGCTAAACTTGACGTTTCACATTCCCGCCAAAAAGTCCTGAGTGGAAATTCGAGAGTCCAAAGCGACAAAAGAAAATCGATATCGGTCGTCAAAAAAAAACAAAGTTTTTCTTAGTGGCCAGTGCCGCGCGACCAAGGAGGCGGCAGTGTGCGGCCGCAACATCCATCACTCTCTTTCTTAGCCTAGGCGTAGACCAGCGAGCGACTTTTAGTTGGCCGAAAGATCGGTCGGGTTGTTAATCAATATGGAAATGTATGAAAGCGCGCACATTACACCGATTTGGTATCAATTGGCCGATTCTTCATACAAATTAGAATCGGGCCCAACTATCGGCCAACTAAAAGTCGGTGGTTTGCGCCTAGGCTTAAGAATATCTAATGAGAGCCCGTCTTAGTAGATTTTATATTTATATTTTCTGATGTTAGTTACCTGACGTGTAAACGCAGATGAAGTTTTCGTATATCTTGAGGAAGGCGATGGTGGGCGTGGCGGGTGAAGCCAGCGAGCCGGCCACGCTCACGTGCGTCAGGTGCAGGGGCGCTGCGTTCACGCGGATCTGTCCAGCCAGGAGTCCCGCGAAGGTGTCTATGTATCTGCAATTAACAATACAAATAAAGATTTTTTTATGTAACGTAAATGTAGAGGGCTTAAAAAGTTTTCAGTCACTTATGGGTACAGGATGTAATTTTTATATTTGATTAAACAAAAAGAGTTGATTCTACTACCTACTCAAATACAACTACTTTTCCTAAAGGACCAATGTCAAATTCTCAAAATAAGTGTAGGTCGCCATACAAATTGAGTCCCTATTTCGCTTAGTCACGCCATAACTTGAGAGCGACATTCAGTTTTCTAATACTTTGCAGTTTCTTACGGAAAAAAAAATTAAGAAAATGGCGCCGAAAATTGGATAATTTCAGAAAACTTTACGACTATTTTAACTTTGCGCATTTAAATCTTATCGCGGTTACTAAAGGAAGTATAATAACTGCTTGCAATTGTTATGGGAAGCTTTTCAAGCTGCTATGATTACGTACCGTTTGTTTGAAGGCAAGTGGAAGACCGGCACGCGATCGTCGAGGTACCTCCTCATAGCGTACCGGTCTAACGCATGCTCGGGCGCACCACAGATTGCAGAGTAGTGCATGTATGCCGCCACTAGTACGCCGAGCCTCTCTCTGCTACCCCTGGAAACAATGACAGTAAATAAAAATTAGTAAAGTTCTGACAATATTATCTTCTGAGTCTTGGTGAATAATGGTTAGAATTGTAATCATTGTTAGGATTGTGTCCAAGCTTTTTTAATATTAGAAACATCGATTAAAATAGTACTTTAATTAAAATTAGTTTTTAAGAAAATGAAAACAACTAATAAAAATACTTAAAGAAAACTTTACATGTCTCATAATATGTATTATTGCCCTATAGGCCAGTAGAATTAAACACAAAAATGAATTAAATCGGAAATAATTCCTACTAAAGATTTTAGTACTTTAATGGCTTCATTAGTTGCCCATAAAGACTCTCCTAGGTTTTCGACTTCGACGGAGTTGTGCTAAAGTGGTGGGGGCCCCCGAAAGGGGCGCTTTTTCGGTTTTCCGGTTATACCGCGTAAAGGACTTACCCTATCGAAAAGTGGTCTTCCTGACGGTTGAAGGGCATTTAATCCTGCATTAAATAAGACCAAATTCATATGTTTTGAACAAACCGTTCTCGTGTAAATGTTCGGCAAAGTAGAAAATATATGTATAATTAATGACCCTCTCCACGTCCAATGGTTCGTTACCCGCAGGCTTCCAAGTCTTGAAAAGGAGCGCCTCAACCAGTGTAACCCTATCAAGGCTTACGAGCTGGATGCGCTTATCCTTGTTCGTCCCAGCCGTTCCGTTTGGTCTTATTTAATGCAGGATTAAATGCCCTTCAACCGTCAGGAAGACCACTTTTCGATAGGGTAAGTCCTTTACGCGGTATAACCGGAAAACCTAAAAAGCGCCCCTTTCGGGGGCCCCCACCACTTAAGCACAACTCTGTCGAAGTCGAAAACCTAGGAGAGTCTTAATGGGCAACCAATGAAGCCATTAAAGCAATAAAATCTTTTGTAGGAATTATTTCCGATTTAAAATCTAATTCTACTGGCCTACTAGACTTTGTAGGTAAGTAAGTAAAAGATTATATTTACTCACCAGGCTAATAAAATGGCGACATTCTTCGGATTCGCTCCTAACCAGCTTTCTATGTGTTTGCAAGCAGCGCATAGCCTTTCTAGTGGTGGGGCCAGCTCGCCCGCCCAACCAAGCGATCGCGCACGCCCAAATACGCTGCGCGCCGCCCGCCCATCGCCGCTTCCGTCGCCGCTACTCACTTCGAATACCTGCAAAAGGAAATATTTGGAATGTCATTTGTTTGTTTTTAGAAGTAAGTATTTCACAAAGATAACTTTTAATAGTTAACTATAACAAAATGTAATGAGACTCGAAACCCCTTTAAAATCATGAGTAATATTTGCTAATTGTCATGGAAAGTATTCCATTCATATACGAATAATTGTAGTGAGATTAATTCCAACACACGGGCCATTTCACTATCGTAAGTGGCTACGAAATGGTTCAAATATTATTGTATACAGAACAGATTTGCAGACCTGCAGTGTATGCCTGTGTATTACATGTGTAAACATGTAACCACCACTCGCTTGGTTCGCGCATTCATTGAGCTCATATCTTGCCTGTGCGAATTGCCTTTAATACGCTTCATAGAACATTATTATTCCAAATATGATTGCTACTCACCATGAAGTGGTCTCCATGCTTATTGGCGAGCATATGCGCTGCCTGTGCTTCTGCATGCGCGTCTCTCTCCGGCAGATGCAGCGCCAGCATCCGTTCCGCCACGTAGCAAAGATCTAGCCGCGATCCCGCGCCCCCAGGGTAGCTCGCTGACCGGGGACCAGACTGCAGATAACATAGAAAATGTGATATTAAAACCGCATTCAAATCGGATATAGCTTTCCTCTTTTGGCGTCAGGGGTTAAAAACTTTAAGAATAATATGGCAACCAAATGATACGTGAGGTATGAAACTGAGTGAATTGAAAAACACACATGTACCTATAAGATATGACGTTATAAGTTAACTGTGAAACATAATACTTGTGGCTTAAATAATAGGGTTGACCCCGCTTGGTTTATCGAAACCGCGAAAAGCGCTAGTTTCATTTTGACATTTAACTAAAACCCTTAAAAAGTAGGTAGGTATTTACAATTTGACATACTATCTCATAACCCACTCATGTTATGGAGATGTGTAAATAAAATCTGTTAACATTTTACTACAAAGCTAGTAAGTTTTGCTACCAGCAACATAGTTGACATAACAATACAAGTAACATAAGAGTTAAAGATTGCGGTAACTGTTTTACGAGTTGCAGGCGTGTTTCAAAAGAATGTACCAGCTACGCGTAGGTGTGAGCAGTAATGACATGTGCCTATTAGAAAAGTGTGACAGTAAACAGCGAAAAGCCCTGATTTGCCTTAGCTAGGTGTTTGTGTCAGATCAACAAGAGGTCGTAGGCGCAGACATACTCTCTAATCTGTGGTAGGCGCAGCGAGAAAGTGACACAGCGTTGCGTAGGCGCGAACAAATGACGGCATAACTCCAATGCATTTAATCCGATTTGTCTAGTCTACTTAAGTTCTAGTGGAGTAATGCCCGTTTTCACCATCGATCCCTTAAGCGTTTGCTAACTAAATATCACTTTGGTTAAACGATCGCCTAAACTGCCCACTAACCTAAGTTCGTTTTCACCATGCTATAGTAAACCTAAGTAGGGACTCTTTTGTCAGGTGGCGTTTCTTCGTGCGCCTAGTGACGTTTGAAAAACCGGTACTTTCCGATAAAATATTTTATTGGGAATATCTTACGTATTTCACAGAAACAAATAAAAAAAAAGTAAAACTAAGAAATAGTTGACCAAAACTGATGTTTTTTTGTATTTTTGAGTTATTAATAAAGACAAAAAAGATATTTGGGCTATTATGTAATCTGTGGTTTGGGTGCATAACAGTGCATAATGTAATTCCTTTGCCTTAAAAAAAGTAAATGTCAAAATGACTGCTGCACCACATTAAATGAAAATAAAAATGTTCTTATTGATTTTGATAGATATTTTGTTGAGTTCTGTGTGTAGTTTTGTGCGATTTTTAACGATAAAACGACAATGGAATAAAGAAATGAAGCAAAATTTTTCCCTCAAGGAAAAAGATAAATTGGTTATAATTTTACTTGCCCACAAGGATACTGTACGAGCACGTCAGCATCGACCGCGACCTACGTGCTAGCCGACTGGCCCATGAACCCTCAACGTGCACCGTAGGCATTCTACACCGACGGCACATTCATTGGATTGGACACATTGAATTGTGTAAATCTTGTATATAGCAATAGCATAACAGTAATAAACCAGATATCAACCGTCTGCGTTGTGTTTCATTTACCCCCACTGAGGCCAAGAAAGCCTTAGTGCAGCCCTCCTTCCTATCAAAATATCTTTAATATATCTAATTATAAGGTATTGTTAGGGCTCTAGGGACTACAACCGAAGCCAGAAATATAGTTAGGTTATTTGATAAGTTATGAGTGACCAATACCTACTATCTATACCGTATGTAATCCTGTCTCACTATAATATTATTAGGTGCCCGTTTNAAAGTGATGTACGGTTTTGTTTTATTTGCCTACATCAATGCACGTTCACAAACACTTAATTAATCCACCAATAATACACATTAATAATCGGGTAAACACAAAATGTTTGAAAATAAAACAAAACTGCTAAACTTGACGTTTCACATTCCCGCCAAAAAGTTCTGAGTGGAAATTCGAGAGTCCAAAGCGACAAAAGAAAATCGATATTGGTCGTCAAAAAAAAAACAAAGTTTTTCTTAGTGGCCAGTGCCGCGCGACCAAGGAAGCGGCAGTGTGCGGCCGCAACATCCATCACTCTCTTTCTTAGCCTAGGCACAGACCACCGACTTTTGGTTGGGTTGTTAATCAATATATGGAAATGTATGAAAGCGCGCACATTACACCGATTTGGATTCGGCCGAATTCTTCATACAAATTAGAATCGGGCCCAACTATCGGCTAACTAAAAGTCGGTGATCTGCGCCTAGGCTTAAGAATATCTAATGAGAGCCCGTCTTATTAGAGTTTATATATTTTTCTGGTGTTAGTTACCTGACGTGTAAACGCAGATGAAGTTCTCGTATATCTTGAGAAAGGCAATGGTAGGCGTGGCGGGCGAGGCCAGCGAGCCGGCCACGCTCACGTGTGTTAAGTGCAAGGGAGCTGCGTTCACGCGGATTTGTCCAGCCAGGAGTCCCGCGAAGGTGTCTATGTATCTGCAATTAACAATACAAATAAAGATTTTTTTAAGTAACGTAAATGTAGACTGCTTAAAAAGTTTTCAGTCACTTATGGGTACAGGATGTAATTTTTATATTTGATTAAACAAAAAGAGTTGATTCTACTACCTACTCAAATACAACTACTTTTCCTAAAGGACCAATGTCAAATTCTCAAAATAAGTGTAGGTCGCCATACAAATTGAGTCCCTATTTCGCTTTGTCACGCCATAATTTGAGAGCGACATTCAGTTTTCTAATACTTTGCAGTTTCTTACGGAAAGAAAAATTAAGAAAATGGCGCCGAAAATTGGATAATTTCAGAAAACTTTACGACTATTTTAACTTTGCGCATTTAAATCTTATCGCGGTTACTAAAGAAAGTATAATAACTGCTTGCCATTGTTATGGGAAGCTTTTCAAGCTGCTATGACTACGTACCGTTTGTTTGAAGGCAAGTGGAAGACCGGCACGCGATCGTCGAGGTACCTCCTCATAGCGTACCGGTCTAACGCATGCTCGGGCGCACCGCAGATTGCAGAGTAGTGCATGTATGCCGCCACTAGTACGCCGAGCCTCTCTCTGCTACCCCTGGAAACAATGACAGTAAATACAAATTAGTAAAGTTCTGACAATATTATCTTCTGAGTCTTGGTGAATAATGGTTAGAATTGTAATCATTGTTAGGATTGTGTCCAAGCTTTTTTAATATTAGAAACATCGATTAAAATAGTATTTTAATTAAAATTAGTTTTTAAGAAAATGAAAACAACTAATAAAAATACTTAAAGAAAACTTTACATGTCTCATAATATGTATTATTGCCCTAGACTTTGTAGGTAAGTAAGTAAAAGATTATATTTACTCACCAGGCTAATAAAATGGCGACATTCTTCGGATTCGCTCCTAACCAGCTTTCTATGTGTTTGCAAGCAGCGCATAGCCTTTCTAGTGGTGGGGCCAGCTCGCCCGCCCAGCCAAGCGATCGCGCACGCCCAAATACGCTGCGCGCCGCCCGCCCATCGCCGCTTCCGTCGCCGCTACTCACTTCGAATACCTGCAAAAGGAAATATTTGGAAGGTCATTTGTTTGTTTTTAGAAGTATTTCACAAAGATAACATTTAATAGTTAACTATAACAAAATGTAATGAGACTCGAAACCCCTTTAAAATCATGAGTAATATTTGCTAATTTTCATGGAAAGTATTCCATTCATATACGAATAATTGTAGTGAGATTAATTCCAACACACGGGCCATTTCACTATCGTAAGTGGCTACGAAATGGTTCAAAAATTATTGTATACAGAACAGATTTGCAGACCTGGAGTGTATGCCTGTGTATTACATGTGTAAACATGTAACCATCACTCGCTTGGTTCGCGCATTCATTGAGCTCATATCTTGCCTGTGCGAATTGCCTTTAATACGCTTCATAGAACATTATTATTCCAAATATGATTGCTACTCACCATGAAGTGGTCGCCATGCTTATTGGCGAGCATATGCGCTGCCTGTGCTTCTGCATGCGCGTCTCTGTCCGGCAGATGCAGCGCCAGCATCCGTTCCGCCACGTAGCAAAGATCTAGCCGCGATCCCGCGCCCCCAGGGTAGCTCGCTGACCGGGGACCAGACTGCAGAGAACATGAATAATTATTGTGATATTAAAACCGCACCGCAAATCGTATAAATGAGCTATGGTGACACAGAACTGCCAAACACATAATTAAGTACTCTCCTTTTTTGGCGTTGGAGGTTAAAATCAGGCTATCAAAAGCTTAAGAATATTGCGACCAACGACAATATTCTGTAGTGTTAGTGATACGTGAAGTGTGAACTGAATTTAAAAACACACGTGTAATAAGACATTATAAGTTAACTGTGTAATATAATACTTGTGGCTGAAATAGGGTTAGGGTTGACTCTACTTAATATGTTTCCACTTCATTTAATCCAAACCGCGAAAAGCGTTAGTTTCATTTTTACTTAAAATTAAAAACTATAGGTAAGTAAGTAGTAAGCTGTATTTACAATTTGACATTACTCTCTCATAACCAATTTATGTTACGGAGATGTGTAAATGAAATCTAGTAAGTTTTGCTACCAGCAACATAGTTGACATAACAATACAAGTAACATAAGAGTTAAAGATTGCGGTAACCGTTTTACCAGTTACAGGCGTGTGTTTCAAAAGAATGTACCAGCTGCGCGTAGGTGTGCGCAGTAATGACATGTGCCTATTAGAAAAGTGTGACAGTAAACAGCGAAAAGCCCTGATTTGCCTTAGCTAGGTGTTTGTGTCAGATCAACACGAGGTCGTAGGCGCAGCGAGAAAGTGACACAGCGTTGCGTAGGCGCGAACAAATGACGGCATAACTCCAATGCATTTAATCCGATTTGTCTAGTCTACTTAAGTTCTAGTGGAGTAAGCCCTTTTAATCATAAAGTGGGTTTATAATGGCGGCTGATCACAAAGCCTCATAAACTTCAGATAGAGGAAAATGTTATACTTAAATCACCTACCAATCCAAACAGCTCTATTTTTTATAAGCTTGCTTATCATTAGGATTATAAAATGTACGTATTGTGTATTTTAAGTGTAATATTGTACCTGATCTCTGGCGAAGGCAGGCGTCCCAGGAGTCGCAGGAGCGCTCGCGGCACGCGTCTAAAACAAAAACATAACTCAAATAAAAATCACGACCAACTCGCATTGTGTTCCGCTTGTTGCAAGATAAATCAAGAAAAGTTCTTGCACAAGGTCAAGCCCGTCATTAAAATTAAATCAAAAGTTGTAATTTAATTCTCATAATTTTTTACCAATGCCGACCCTCTGTGATATGACAGGAGATACTCATACGTATTTTGTTTCACAGAGATAATGACAGTGAGAAATGAATTTGATCTCGCAAATAATGTTTTGTAATAAATACTCTCACAACATCGACGTATTAAATTCCAAATTATCTGAATCGGTGAAATACTCGTATTGATGATTGATGGTTTGCGATTTTCCAGTCAATATAAAAATACATTAGTTTTTTTATTATTATGTATAATATTAAACTCCACGATCTTCATTACACGATCCTTTGTTACCATAACATCTTGATATTGATCGATATCTTGAACCCGTGTAAATGGGAACTCAAAGTACAAATTGACTTGACTCTACCTAGTTCAAAAAAGTTTCAGCACTTTCCATAAAATGTTGGATTATGTAGGCGTTTGTAATGTGTAACATGTCAGTCGGTATTAGGGGTTGTTCGGGGCTCCCGGGGCCCCAGGGCCCGGGCGATTGGATCAGGCCAATAAGGTTGATAGATGAGCCAAGGCGCGGCTTAAGTGATTACTGCAGGCCTCCGAGCTATTACTTGCATTGTCTGTTACACTATGTAACGGTAGTGTAACTAATCCTTTATTAGATTAGGGAAATTGCTATATTTAACATCACGATCACGATGATTAAAAAAGTATTTTCACACTTGGTAGTAGTACTAAAACAAGAAGCTTTGTCTAAGTTGTTTATCAGTAATAATACTCGTATTTAACTGATTGTTAACTTCTAACACTTTTTTTTNCACCAACACTGAATAATTTGTAGTCATGAATGGATAATGGTAAATTATTTACCACCCAAAAAACTACCCCTTCCCCTATTTTTTAATAAATTTTGATCAAAAATATGAAATAAGTGACCCACAATTACCCAAAATCCACTTCAACTTTGTAAAAAAAATGCATACCAGCTCGCATTTGAATAAGGGTTAATAAACTTGAGTGAAAAAGTGTTTCCACTGTCTCAATTGCATATAAAGCTCCAAAAAAATCATATAATTCAGTTTCCATTTTGCCGAATAGGCGTGATTGACAATATAACTGTCACCTAACACTTAAACGGCCGAAAATCGGGCCCCTGTTTTAAAGTGATCCCATAAGGCCTAAGGTGTCCCTTATGTGTTGGTGAAAACGAAATTCCTGTTAGGTATTACCTAATATTACATAAAGGTCGCTTTAAAATTAGGGTTTGATGGTGAAAACGGCCATAAGCCCTTTTAATCATAAAGTGGGTTTATAATGGCGGCTGATCAAAGCCTCATAAACTTTATAGAGGAAAATGTTGTACTTAAATCACCTACCAATCCAAACAGCTCTACCTTTTATTTAATAGCTTGCATATCATAGAGTATAAGTTGTATTGTGTATTATTTATATGTATTGTTGATGTAAATTTGTACCTGATCTCTGGCAAAGGCTGGCGTCCCAGGAGTCGCAGGAGCACTTGCCGCTCGCGTCTGAAACAAAAACAAAACTTTATTATAAATCAAGACCAAATCGCATTGTGTTACGTTTGTTGTAAGATAAATCAAGAAAAGTTCTTGCACAAGGTCAAGCCCGTCATTAAAATGAAATCAAAAGTTGTAATTTAATTCTCATCATTTTTTACCAATGCCGACCCTCTGTGATATGACAGGAGATACTCATACGTATTTCGTTTCACAGATATAATGACAGTGAGAAATGAATTTGATCTCGCAAATAATGTTTTGTAATAAATACTCTCACAACATCGACGTATATATATATACGTCGATGTTGTGAGAGTATATAATTTGGAATTTACCAAATTATCTTTATCGGTGAAATACTCGTATTGATGATTGATGGTTTGCGTTTTTCCATTCAATAAAAACTGACTCGTTTTATTATTAATAATATAATATGTATTAAACATTCATTTAACACGATCCATTGTTACCATAATATTGAGTAACATAACTCTAAAATACAAATAAGATTTAAATTATATTACTTGACTCTACCTTTAGGTTAAAAAAGTTTCAGCACTTTCCATAAAGTGTTGGATTATGTAGGCGTTTGTAATGTGTAGCATGTCAGTCGGCATTAGGGGTTGTTCGGGGCTCCCGGGGCCCCGGGGCCCGGGCGATCGGATCGGGCCAATAAGGCTGATAGATGAGCCGAGGCGCGGCTTAAGTGATTACTGCAGGCCTCCGAGCTATTACTTGCATTGTCTGTTACACTATGTAACGGTAGTGTAACTAATCCTTTATTAGATTAGGGAAATTGCTATACTTAACATCACGATCACGATGATTAAAAAAGTATTTTCACACTTGGTAGTAGTACTAAAACAAGAGGCTTTGTCTAAGTTGTTTTATCAGTAATAATACTCGTATTTAACTGATTGTTAACTTCTAACACTTTTTTATCATTTATTAGAAATCATGATTTTTTACGCTTAGCTAACGAATTTTCCCCGACGTTTACCTAACAAGATATCGTTCTCACCCGCATGTATGTATTTGTATTCAATTAGCAGAGGCGTAGACGCGCGGATTACTCCGACGCTAAGTGAGTTATGATGAAAGCTTAGTGAAAGTGCTAACAGATACAGTGGGAGAAAATAATTATGAAAACATAATATCCGCTTAATATACTCTTTCAGACTTTCTTTTTCAATGAAAAATATTGTAAGGTTTTCATCTTTGTCTCTGTTTTTCATCTCTGTTTATTTAGCTATGTGATAGCGTAGGTATGTGAAAACTCTCAGCCATATTATTTCAGGTAAAAGCTTTCATCGTATGTATTAAGATTAAACGTTTTAGAAACGAATCATCTTTATTTTTTAGCTAGAGCTCGTAATCGTAAGTGAAATTTTTCTGGCATATTGTTTCCGTAAAAGGTTTCAGCATATTAAGAATTTATTACAGGTTTTCAGTGACTTATCTAGTTTTTTTAGCTAGAGCGGGATATGTGATGCGATTTGTCGCATCCCCATTTAGAAGACCTTATTATCATCTTCGTAAGAGTAATTGCAAGTGAAAACTCTTTAGGCACGTATTGTTTCAGTTAAAAGGTCTGAAAGGTTTTGAGTATCTTGAATCATGAGTAGATATAGTATAGTGTAGTAATTAGCAGGAAACACAATAAATGCTCGGGCTAGGTGGCGCCATCTTGCTGTAACTCTAATAATCTTCAAAAATCTATTAAATTCCATACAAAAAACACCCAGTTACTGCTATGGTAACGGTTGAAGTAGGCTGGTGCAACTGAGCCCGAAAACAAAAAACTAAGGACGAGAACTATTGCTGTACGAGCCATCGTANATATCATTTTATTATTAAGCATCATTATTTTTGAGCACTATATAAATCAATCATCATCCTTCTCACCAATTAACTATTTTAAGCAATTGTATTTTAATGTTTTCTTTTGCTGGTGAGAAAGATGTACGAGCCATCGTACATTATTACTTGCACATTTCCTTTTTATATAGTTAAATCATTTATTGCTAAGTAGGCGTTAAACACTTTACGTATAAGTTTGACCTAGTTTTAATTCACGCCTGTAGAATCACTTAGTAATAAATCAGTGTATGAGCAGCACTCAAACGGGTCGGTTTTATTTAGCACTCTTCGGAGTAACCCATCCCTCATCAGCAAGCATAGCATAGCAACTATTACAATTGCCGACAAACTGTAATGCAGTTTGGCAAGTGTATCTTTATATTTGATGTGTATCCTTTTGTGAACAATAAATTAAAAAAAAATCTTCTGTACTACTGTACATCTAGATCTTTAGCTAGAGGGTTTCATCTCGTTTAGAAGTCCTTATGATCCTCATTCTTAACTATTCTAAAAGTAGCTACTAGTAAGAGAGAAAAAAAGTATTTTTTTATCACAAAACACACCGGAGGCCGCTTGCGATCTCCAACGGCTAGGCTGCGTGACCGCGCGCGCTTGTTTACAGCGGGCGCGCGCTGCAGATAGAACACGGCTCGCCACAGCGTGAACGCGTGCCGGTGTAGCGCGCGCACCGCCTCCACGCCGGTTTCAGTTTAAACGATTGAAAAGCTTTGAAAACATGTTAACTTTATATTACAAAACACACCGGAGGGCGCTTGCGATCTCCAACGGCCAGGCTGCGAGAGCGCGCGCGCTTCTTTTCAGCGGGCGCGCGCTGTAGATAGAACACGGCGCGCCACAGCGCGAACGCGAGCCGGTGCAGCGCGCGCGCCGCCTCCGCGCCGGCGCCGTCGCATCGCCGCCCACGCCCGCGCATCGCATGCCACTACGCACGCACTGGCGCTACCTCCATAGTATTTTCAACTGAGATATTTTTGGTTGCGATTTTTTTTATCTTCATAAATGCATCTAGTACCCTCTTCGCACGCACTGCTACCTTCATGGTGTTTTCAACAGTTTTTCTGAGATATTTTTTTTGGTTGGGATTTTATCTTTATAAATGTAACATTTCTAAGTATCAGTATTACATGACGTTTTTCTGTAGGAAAAGGAAACTGCTCTACATTTATACGTGAAAAGCTTTGTTTTAGGGTTTCACTATTCTTTGGGAAAACTATGCAATTTGGTTTTATTACACACGAGTAGATAGGTGCATTAAAGCTAACTTTAACAGCTTTAAAGCTGAGCTACTAAATTAAAACATATTTTGGTATGTCTTAATTTAGTAAACAAATGAAATGGAGAATTAATAGAATTATTTTTTATTGAAAACATAAACTAAAAACATTGCCACTCTGCGACAACCGTTAAAGTTGAAGAAAAAATGTAACTCCGCGATAAGTAGAGACGTCTATCACATCTACGACTATTTTATACTTTTAATCAAGACAAGTCGCCGTCGTAAAGCTTAATGGGGACATAACAGCTGAATGCGATTGCATGTGTCAACAAAAACAAAGGATGCACTCAAAGCGAGACCGCGGGCCGAGACGTCGCCCGGGGGCGTGCGCTCCGCACTGCGGCATCCGAGCCACACACATGCTTCATAAAAAACGTGACAACTACATCTTTTTTTAACGAAAACATGTTTTTACTACGCTACAAACACGATGATCTCATCCGCGAGAATCCCAGTCCCCTGGGAATTTGATTTTATTTCGAGATCAAATGAACATCAATGAACCGAGTGTATCGAGTGAATGGTTGTACGAGTAGCTAGCGCTTAAGCGTAAATCCCAGTCCTTGACAGTGCGGTGACTGGTAGTATGATTAATATTATTCAATTAAAATCTACAATCTATTATTGCCTTGATCTTTCAATGATCTGACTAAAAGTTACTGTCTTCGTTAGCGGCGTAGGTCAAAGAGCTTAAAAGCGATGCGTCACGGATCAAAACGCATTATGACGCGTGAGGGCGTGACAATGACACGAGCATAACCCTGACCTTCCACACGCCGCGTGACGCGCGGGGTGAACGACCCGAGGGGGTGCTCTAAATAAAAGATTCTCAGCAAGAAACGTCCACCGCCTGCCTCGAGCTGTCCTTTCATTCGGATTCAGCTGTTTTTCGCTTGTTTCTGTTTTCAATAGAGATTGCGTAGACGGAGACGTAGCTACGACACTGCGGCGGACTGGCCGTGATTGTCCGCATGCAGTTTTTACATGGGTAACAGTCAGCATAAAATAGCATTCGTATAAAACATAATCAGAAAAATATTTGGATAAAGCTACAGTTAGAGCTTAGAGTCATCAAGGTTCGATGCAATTTTAGTTTTAATTTTTATTTTAGTAAAAAATATTTTAGTATCATTTTATTATGCTAAGTAGAATTTTTCACTAAAAGTGCATTGTGACTCCCATATCAGATAAAAAATTGCCCCGATAAAGAAAGAATCAAAACTATAGACTATGCAGTCATTATGGTGCTATCGATCGCTGTGAAAATTATGCAGATTGCAGACATGATTTGATAACAAGTAAATATAGGACAGTATGAAATAAATAGATATCCATCTGAATATCGAGGAGTTTCAGATTGGTTGAGAGCATAAAAGATAGTGGTATCTGTATTACTGGCATATCAGTGCTATCTTATCATAATTACTACATATGTGTTTGTTTAGTTAACTGCTATATTAACGTGAAGAACTTTCCAGTGGACAATTAAGGATAGTGACTATGTTACAATAAAATGTAAGTTGCTTGTCTATTTTCATATCTTTTTCTAAAGATGAATAATTAAGTAGAAAATGGTCCATCTCTCAAAGAAAATTTATAAATTTATTTGGGTGTAGAGTCAGCTGGGAAAAAGAGATAACATTACAGAATTTTCGGTTTAGATAGGTATTACGTTTATGCAGATTTTTCATACACTTTTAGGCACTTGTAACATCACCAAAAACACTTCACTATTTTTCAAAATTTTCACTGATCGTCTATGAATTTTCACTAGGACACCACCATCACAAAAACAATTTTCACTGCATTTTCGCGTGCGTTAGATCGAGTTGCGATCGAGATGCGTCGCTGCAGGCGGCTGCGGACGCGGCGTCGAGACGGGACTGGCGCCGGCCGCAGCGTCCCGGCGCTTAGCGCTGCCTCTCGACGCCGGTTGCTAGGCAACGCCGAATACGCGTCCCGATGTACGCAATAACACGGCTCGTGTCGGATTATCGTTTTCGTAAACATTTTCCGAGACACTAATATGAAAATTCATAGATATAGGTCGTCTATCTTTAAGATTGAGATTATCAAGATCAAAACTTCATATTTAAAACGAAAGCTTTTCTTTTCTCGAACTTGAACGAAGTTTTTGTTATCGAAGCTCTGCATTAACATGGCTGGTTACACTAATTACAGATTTTATTTACAGAAA
Organism: Ostrinia furnacalis; assembly: GCF_004193835.3. Taxonomy (NCBI): domain Eukaryota; kingdom Metazoa; phylum Arthropoda; class Insecta; order Lepidoptera; family Crambidae; genus Ostrinia; species Ostrinia furnacalis. The sequence continues at coordinate 189,530 of NW_021131481.1, read as the reverse complement.
TTAATGTAGAGCACGTCAAATAAGACAAGCTGCATTTTCTTCGTGTAATAAATACGAGTTCAAGCCAGAGTGACTAAAGATAATATTTTCATTGAAATTTCTCCGTTTATATTGAAAGTTGCATCCGCTGCAATATTACAGTCTAGAGCAAAAAAGCGGAAGCAATGCAGCGGAGCGCTGCGCTTATTTTTATTCTTCCACTAATCGCCGCGCGGCTGATTTACGCGCCGAATTACGATAGACGCCGAATGACTTTATTCCCAGCGAGCGAGTCGACAAGCTCCCCTAATGCAATGGATCCCAAACTAGTGTGCAAAGACTAACATCGATTTATTTTACTGCAACCCACGTTGCCAAACTAGTGGCTATTGTTTCAACGTGTAGAAACTGAAAATACGAGATCATGTTAGTGTTGCATTTTTAAAAAATTTACAAACGAAATCTCGTGGTTACACAACGGTACGTAACAGTACTATATTATATGAAAGTAACAACCAAATAACATAAATGTGTAGGCAATATTATGTAGTCAATTATACACGAATACTACCCAGATATTTATTTAAAGAAAACCAGCTTAAGTGTTCTTTTTTAAGAAGTAAATAAATAAATGGTCGACATGGTCGTACATGACATGTGGTTTGGGAACCACTGCCCAATAGGGTTTGGTTGCGCAACCTAAAGTTTCTTTTAGACTGTTATTTACACGTTCCAGTTCGGAATCAAATCCGTCCATCAATAAATGTTATTCGTCCTCTTTCTTCTGCCCGAGATCTGGCTTAGATGCCAGACATAATATTAATTATTCTTACATTAAGAACATGCCCATTTTCAGATCTTAAAAATTATGTCTAATGGGCTAGCAAAATTACTTTAAAAGATATCACAATTACAGAATTATGATTATTTCGTGTCATTATTACATAAGTAATGCAGACTGTTATTATTTTAATGGCGTGTACATAAATGATGAAATAATTGCTTAGAGGAAAAGAATACGTTTCGTTGTAATAATGGGAAAACAGACCTAATGCTGATTTGATAATTTTAGTATAAGTAGGTATGTAATGGGTCTCTCAAATGTTAAGGTAATCAAAGTCTAATTTAATACCTACATATGTTGCGTATTTTCCTAACTTTATATTACACAATACTAGTATGTTTTTAGTTAATTAAATACATATTAATAAAGGTGATACCGACGTAGAATCTAGACGTGACGCGTGTGACGCGCACGTACCGCGGTCAGACGCAGCGGCTGCGCGTGCGCTTCCGTAAACAAACCACGCGCGCATTACGGCGCCATCAAATATTGTCTTCCTGAGTTACAAAATAGCTTTTGACATGTTTTGATGTACGTGGTTCAAAGCGTCGAAAGTAATAACCCGAAAAGATGCCAGACTAAAACGCATGTTACAATTAATCTGGGAACTCTCAGCATTTCAATCTCAAGAACGGAGTCGGGGCTAATTCAAAATGCTGAAAGAATGTAAAGTTGAAAAACCTAAATATCTCTTGACACTTATTTAAATAAAACAGGACCTTCCAGATTTACTTCATAGTATCCTTAATAAAGCAAGTAAATTAGGTACAAATAAAATTTTAACCGATCGCGATGAGCAATTTCGTGAGATCTTGCCTGAACATGAATATCACAGAATGTCAGAACTAATCAATATACTAACCGGTAAATAAAACATAATGCAGATAACGAGTATCGGTCCTAGGAGTTCTCACGACACCTGTCGGGCGCCGGGGGCCAGCTCGTGCATGCCAATCACGGAGCCGCTCGCCGGAGGCCTTGCCCCGGAGATAAACGTCACTTTAAATTTGCCACGATCGGTAACGAACAGCCGAAAATACTTTCACAAAACAAAAACCGAACGCCCACAGAATAAATAGATCAGCTGGTATGCATACCAAGAAGATTTCTTTAAGCATGTTTATTTACTTTTAAATCGGTCAAATAGAAAAACTGCTGCTTCTTCAAACCTGGTTTATTAATTAACGCCCATACTTAGGGAAATGGGAAGCAAACAAATGACAATTGAAATTAAAAACCAACGAGAAATTAAGCAAGCCCTCGACGACTGGTCCATCCATAAACCAAAATAAAAAACGAATGTGAAGTGCTACGAAAGTAAATATCCCTTAAAAGCAAAGAAAGCAAGCGTAACGCGCAGCATCACCGACTCGTAGTGTAAATGTTTACGTATAGCCTGTATAGCCACAATATTTACACAAGATTGCTATGAAATAAACTTTCTACGTTAACCATGTGTTACTGTAATATGTCGATATGCAAAGGTAAGATATGGGTGGGCAGAACTAGATAGAAACAGCTAATGTAATAAATACCTTTGACTCACATAATCGTTGATCTATCATTCATTTAATGTAAGCAATTTCAAACCAAATGGCTTCTTAATGATTTAATCCCTGATTACGAGTATTAAATTAGCATCGTAAAAACAACAACCAACATGTTCAGTTGAACGGTTTACTCAATGTCGAGCAACTCAGCTGTGAAATACCTTATCCACGGATAACGCTAAAGACTTTCCGCTCAATTTCCTGCGTCAATATTAGTTTACGGCGAACATAAGATCGACGGATGATTTCGGATTTAAGTATCTTTATCGGAGGCAAGAAGCCAGTATCATAATTCTTGGTGCCCTCAGACACGACGCCGCGGGCCGGCCGGTATCGCGGCGGCCATCGTGAGAGAGTTTCGCGATCATCGCGCCCAATCACTTGTCTAGCATTATGCCGACCCTGCGGTCTCTTTGACCAATAACGATTTGTATTAATTACATTTTGTAGATCGGTATCAAACTTAATTGCAATGTCTCGTGAAAAGCTCAATGGTTGAAATTAATCTTCAATAACGCTTGTCAGTATATTGATGATGTTGTCATTCGTTTAAGGTAGAAGGAGGTACCTACCTACTGACTGTTTGAACCACAACAGGTTTGAACTAAGGCTGGGTTGCATCTTATTTTACCTTTAACAAACGTCAAAAATCTGTCAAACTCCATACAAAAAGTACCTTTAAAGTTAGGTGGTGCACAACTCAGCCTAAATGTTTGGATTCGTAATTTTGAACTAAGAACTTTTTGTTTCTTTTAAAGATTAACAAAAAGACGAAGAAGTTTAGTTGTACATTAATTTGTTTTTAGTTCGTCAAAGTACTGGCTGTTGTTAGAACACCGAATACTGAATGCTCAAAAAATCGGAATAAGAATAATGAGCCCCAGCGCGCGCCGTGCGGACACACGGCGTGCGGTTTTTGCGGCAGATCCCTAATTACCCGCCACGGACAGACGTCGCACTTTGAGCAGGATTTGGAGTAACAGAAGGCTTTTATCTACTAGATATAAATCTTCTTTTGATAACATTTGTTTTGTTCCAAATTAAATTTCGTTGTCCTGAAAACATAGGTACAGATATTCAGAAACGATGTAACAGTTATTTTAAGCTTGATAAAATGTTAAGTGGCCAAATTTTACTTTATATTGTTCTGTTAAACTGCTCTACATTTATGAGAATTGAGCCAATAATGCCAGTAGATACCTAACATAACAGTAAAAGCTTTTTCAGGACCATTTAAACGAAATGAATTTGTATTACATTTGTTTGTGTCTGGTTTGGTATTTTACGAATATTTGCTGTAGTTACACGTAGTATTAATGCGCACACACGTTCTTAACCAATTTGTGTTTATTCGCTCTACGCAGTGGATATCTGAATAAATTTTATACGTAATCGTTTTGTATAATCGGATAGTATACAGCAAAAAGGACAATTACATATTAAAATGTTACATTCTTTTATCTTATTCACGGATTAGTGGAATAGATATTTATGTAGGTATTTAGGAAATATTATACCCATTTCACATTCACCCTGTTGTTTTGACATTTCACCCGCAGTCATAAGGTTTTATGATAAGGAGATAATGTCACCTTCACTCAGCTCAGACGAGTGTAACGCGACACCTCTCGTGGGATGAGCCGGGATTGCCGGAGAGCGCTCTATCTCTTTAATATCGATCTTTGGGTTTCTATTTATTTTTATTTCAACAATAAGTTATTGGCGTTTGAAGAAAGCAACAATTTACAAGATGAGTTTTTATCTTTATTGTTTTTTCTTTAGTGTATTAGATCGGTGTTTTAGGTGTTTTGGCTACGAACTGTCCACGGTGCACTAACAACCGACTCTGATCTGACCTTAGACTCGCCAAAGTGTTGATGACCCAACTATCCCAAGGGTTTTATCAGTGCAGCACTCCAAAACGCTTTTTCGATATCTTAGTAATAAAATATTTTATTAAATGTTTAATTGTTACTATTCTTAAAATGTACAAATATGAGTGTCAAGATGTTAAAGGCCAAATCATCCAGCTAAATTATTACATAATTGGCAATAGCAATAATAACTACATATTTATTTACGACACATCAAAGTAAGTAAATTCTAGTTTGAAATTGTCTGTCGAGAGTTTCAACTAGCATTATTTACGTTAACCAGAAGTAATTCAATATTTATTCTGTTTCTGCTCTAAACAAACTTACCTAGTTCTCCTTGTGTGTAGAATAGATAACTCACATTAAGAATAAAATGACATCATATCACAAACATATCTCGGCAGCATTCTGAGTTAATGACGTTATGTTATTTTATTTTAGACCGCTTGCAAAGTTTAAGTCTTACACGGAAAAACATCCAAGGACGGTCATAATGTAACTAATCGCATTCATTAGAGGAACTGAAATAGTACATTAAGGCTAATAGCAATGGTAGTGCTTAATGTACAGCAAAGCTTGGCTACACTTGCCCAATCATTATGTCATTGACTTCCACATGGAATCGAGAGCCGTGGTAGAACCGCAGAGCGATTGCAATAATAAAACGATTTATTTTAATTTAACACACGAGTATGTAGTGCTGGTTGTGATTAGATCATGTATTTGCATTGCTAAACCCGCACTCGGCCGCGGCAAACACAGAAACATTAAAATTCCATAAGCCGTCCCTAGCCGGCGTGGCTAGCTGTTGTTCTCGTTGAATTGGTAAATATTTTACGTTACGCAACACGATTCGACGCCCGTGTGTTTCACAAACTAAGTAAACACCGAGAATAATAATGTACAGTGATAGACTATCTCTATCTTGCTTCATTTCAGAAAGCCAACTTGTTTTTGGGTATTGCTATTGTTTGGAATTCGTTAAAGGTAGAGTTAACGAAATCTGAAAATTAAATATTACCTTCTTTTGTCTGTAACTGATTCGTTAGTCAATTTTGAGCGCAAAAGTCTAAAATAAAATAGCGATGTCTCATTATACATTGCAGGAATAAATAAAGACACAAGACAGCTTCGTCCTCAGTCTCTACGGAATAGATAGCGATTAGTTCGTCTGCAGTTCGCCGCTGATACAAAGGAAGTTTCTCGCGAAAAGATAAAAAAGGTCCGGCCTTCCACTATCCGCAACATTCCCTTGGAATTCTAACTAAATTATTCATTCTCGACTTCAGAAGCTAAAATACGGTCTCATCTGCGTATCCCTTTCTTAAGCTCATGCATTATTCATGGAAACGTTGCGATTTTCTTAGCGATTTAATTCTGCATACGTGGTTGGAAATCTCGACAACATATTCGATACTTTTATCCCGCGAATACAATAACCAACACAGTTTCCGAATGATGCTATAGTATTTCTGAGAAAAAACAAGGTATATAATGCTATCGAAAGTTTTTCAAATAAGTGTACATAACGTTTATTCGGATAGTGCCAACGTGCCTAGACTTCGAAAACTTGTAAGAATAAAAATAGTACCAAAGTGTGCCGATAACTTTTCACTTTGAGACCTAAGTAATTGAACTTGCTGAATACTTATCAAAGTTTCCCAATATTGACTCTTGCAGTTCGCCTCGCCCGACCCTTCAAATAATGTAAACGAGTTAGTGGACATCCGAGTCCATATAACTTATGAAAGTTAAATCCGTCGCTCAAACACGGAACTGGGTCAGTGCTATATAAGAGTCCAGCATAAGGTAATGTTGGTTATTGGCAGCGTTTCATCAGGCAATAAGAAGCGACATTAGCACGGAAGGAGGGTGATCGGTGAGACGACCAATTATTGGAAGTGCTGTTGTGGGACTTGACAAGAGTGGTTAGAGGGAACAGAAAGTGTACCTAAACATACACATACATAAATGAGTATTATTGGGATCTATTCATTCAAATAAATGTGGAAATCAGATACTGGGCTGAAAGGATACCTATGTTGAATAAGCTTTGAACCGTGATTTCAGGCCATGCTCATGCGTGTGAATTTAAAATTTCAAATCGGAGGAAATATTTTTTTAAATATCGCACAAGTAGATATTTTTTATATATTTTGGTAGTTGGTTTTCTTTGGTATATAAATGTGGTCTATTCCGAGAGCGTCCAAATTTGCATGTTTTATGACTATCATCATCTACTTATAAAAAATCTAGTTAAGTAGCGTGAAGGTCAGCAGCGGACTGACGACGTCCGATAATGATGAGGCATTATTGGTAGAGCGTCTCACGATTTGCGGCTTGATAGGCACCCTACCGATCGGGTCATCAATTACTCCCGCGCACAATTACACCATTAGCATGGCAGCGGCCGCGGAAACTATCGCTATACACACCGCCGTCGACGCTAATGCTCGTTAATGCACTCGAAGCGATAGCTGGGCTCGCCTAACGTTTGTTGTTGTAGTTTTCCTAAAAAGAGCCACTCACACTGCGCCAGATTTCACTTCGCCAATTCCATTCAAAACCAACTTGAGAACAAATAGTGCCTAGACAAACCTAACATAGGATTTAAAATGATATTATCTAAAAAAAAAGAAGTTTTAAAACTAACTCTCATTGTTCTGCGACTCTATGTGTACGCATAGATTTTGCTTACATAATACTATTTGCAGTACTAAAGTATTTATAGTGCTTCCCTAAGAAAACTTATATAATTTCCATTTCTTTTCAGAATATTTCAGTTCACAAAATCATTTTTTCATCTTCATAAAATATAGATTACCTACACTCTACATTTCGTAGACTACGAAGAAACAGCTATGAGTTTTACAATTTGCATCGATCTGTTTGTTAGAATAAGAAGTTGAAGCCGTAAAACTTTAGTGAACTCGCTACGCTTTAAGGAGAGCTAGTTTATTAGAATACAAATAAATGTATGAAGTTTATTCATTCAGATTCTAAACGCTTCTCGAGGCCTCGCTTGGTTCATTTAACGTCATGTGTACCTACTTTAACTTTTGTATTTTATGTAGTATGTTCTGTGGTAGTGTGCAATAACCGTGCTCAAGTCGGTCATTAGGCGAGTGACATCATTGATCCTTCCTTTGGCTGCTAATTCTGAACGATTACGTAATTGTAGTAAAATATCTTCCTTTTGGTTTATTCATTTTACATTTATTCGCGAAATAAACAGTACGCCAATCAGAATCAACCATGTCTTATAAGATATTTGTGGTAAATAATAGTATGTTACACAATATCTTGTACTTATTTGATTCAATTTGTTTATATCTTAATTTGTTATTATCAGTTGATATACAAACTAAAAACGACTTTTGATTAACCGGATTTAATTTATTTTTGTAATCACACTGACGCTATCCATCTTCGATAGCTCTATAGGATCCTAATCTAACAACCGGTCGTTTGCTGGCGGCATGCATTTGTAGAAAGCACCTCTATTAGCAACTAGATTCAGGGAAATGTTTTGCAAAGTGTCACTTGCTAATTTATAGCCGGAGAACCGGTGATTACATATCTAAAAGATTGTAAAATAATACGTTTTACAACTAAATAAATGTGCATCTTTTATTTTAAAGTACAAGAAAAATGCACCTGCTATTTTCTTAACTTGCCGTTTAAATCATTATTGCTAACTTCTCTGTCAGCCTGTCTCGCAATTTCGCAATCACAAATCTACTTAGCAGTTACTTAAGTAGCTGTTGTTTCAGTATATAAATTTGAATTGTTGACTTGCGCGTACGCAGCTGCGCCGCAATGCTCGGTGAAAACTGTTGGAAGGTGCGTGGGCGCCGGTGGAAACAAATGGCCAGTCACGATCGATGCCCAAGCTCCTGGACTCAGTATAAATAGCCATCATATCCGGTCTTTCTTATACCTTATTTGTCCGCAATTCCTTATTCAAGAAGGCTCATTACTTTACCGCGTTCTTTGATAAAAAAATATGTAAGAATATTCAGGTGCACTATGATGTTTGTTTTTGTATTCTTGGGTAGGTTAGGTCTACGATGTATTGAAAGTCTTGACTAGGTCATAGAACAAAACAGTAGTTAACTATTATGAAACGCAACCTTGTAGGTACCTAAAAATAAATCTTTAGTTAGCCACGGCGTAGTTTAGCGACAATAGTCGGTGGTCCGCGTTCACTAACCCTCTGTTTATGCGCACGCGCACAAAGGTGCATTATCGAGGCAACAGGAACTTGCAAGTACGCCTCTAGCTTGGCCCAGGCTCACTCGATTATGATTTATGACCAGTTAATGCAAATCTATAGTTGGAAAGCACTGGCACTGCAATGCATACCGTCTCACAGCCGACTCAGTTTACGAATAGCTCGTGACGGCAATAAAGCTGTCACTGAATATTGAACTTGAGTATTGGAAAACGTCGAGAAAAATTAGTTCTCCCATGGATGTTAAACTTAGTCATTCAATTTATTTTATGTATTTTCAAGTTTTTCAACCATAAATCTTAAACTTCGTTGCGCATTTCTTGCATCGTGAATTCCTGATGCAGGCGTAAGGTGCACCGGCTCAGTGTCGGCGTGTGAGGTGCGCGCGCGCCTAGTTTGACGGGTTAATACCACGTCCCAGCGAACCCTCTCATTTAATTCAATTTTCTGGACTGCACACAAATTGCCTGCACGTCAATCAACTGTTTACCTGCCAGTTATGCCTAGGGAGAGGCACAAAAACAAACATAAAGCAAACATTCAGAATANTAGATACTCATTGTGCGAATAATATTTTGTACTAAGCAAGCAATAAGTATAAACTGTTTATTTATACATAAAACGTCAACTTCATGGCACATTGCTGTCGCGAGCAATGTGTTCTGCCCCCCTAGACAAAACGCACTTTTTGATCGAATCGAAAATCGAATCCGTCAAAACTCCATACAAAAAAGGGGCTTTTCGACCACTTTTCGACTGGTTTGCGATTATAATTTGCACTTTGTCTAGACCCACTGTTTGGCATATTGCTGCGTCACTGGCCAAGCCTCCTTTTTATTTCGTGAGATTCAAATATTACCTCAGACAGGAGCAAACTTGCAATGTTTAAAAGTCGTTATAAGTGCATAGATGCTATTCGAAGTTAACATCATTTGTTCCACCTGTTTTTTTTTCTTTTTACTCCCANATCAATAATGTTTTTCGATAAATCATTGAGGCCAATTTGAGCAATAGGGTATTCCACTCTGTTTGGCAAAGTACTATAATATGTTCTTTTCATCGTTAAAAGCCACCAAAAAAAATATTTCGGCGAAATAAACCCGCTTTCATGCCATAAAAATACTTCAAAATTTTGAATATATTTATTCCCGCGAAAACAGGCTTCTGCGCTGTCCGCCATGTTTATGACGTCATTTCGGCATGTAAACAAAACTTGACGTAGGTACATATTTTGTTTAGTTGTTGTAATTATGTTTAGTTTATAGTTTTCATCTACAAATATTTTCCTTTAGTATTTTCTTAATCTTGTAGTCATAATTTTGGTTAAGACAATGTTTGCTAATGTTAGTATTTTTTTTTAACAACAGTGTGGGAGCACCTGTATACCTACGTTATGATTGTAAACTATTATTTTATCTGTTAATGAACACCACTGATAGCAACTGATACTTTGTAAATTAATGAGTACTTGTCGTAATTTTAACTAACATTTAGGTATTTTAAGAGTAAAATAAAAGACTTGCTTATTATTTAAAGTACTTTTTTTTATTATATTTGTACAGTTTCATATAAAATGGGAAAAATATTTCTTTTCCAAAATGAAATAACACTGTGGAGCAGTTCTGACACATATATTTGATCATATGCAATCTCTTTAATATTCACTTTATTGTCATTTTCATGCTTTAAATATTGACAAGAAGTAATTTTTCTTTTTTTAGATTTAATTAAAAAATCTTCAACTACACTGTCACCTATATTAGTTTCAGCACTTTTTAGCTTCTTTTTTGTAATTTCTTTCGTTGTCATAATTTTTATTGAAGATCCGACCTTTGATAGTGTCGATTTTTTCCAATAACATTGGACTGAAGTGCATGATGGCTCTTCACTTCTACGATGACACCACATTAAAAACGCTGCTGCATGTTTACATCCACCGGCAGACGCAGGACAATCATGGCATGTCACCTGTTGTAGCACATCATCTTCTTGCTCATCTAAAATGAGAGTTGCAGAATATGGTTTGGAACGAACTTTATGTTCCGGACATATTGTACACTTTATAGTACATAAAGCTTGGGTCCTTTGTAGTTGCACGTATCCGATAGCATCGTCGCCATACGATTCTCTTGCAGATCTGTGGATAACCAAGTCTTAATTAACATTGGAAAACAAAACATAACCTATAACTTTCCGATATTTTTCTACAAATAAGGTATACCTATATAGCTGTTATTTCATTAAAAACAACATAATAAAGGTAATACTTACAAAGATGTTTTTATATTCCGGATTCGGCAGAACAGAAATCTGGATTACATGCAAAGAACTTTGCAACCATCATCGTGTCGATTTTTGGTAAGTTCGTACTATCTGCTTTTACGAAACCGGCTTCCATTTCGTGTTTTTAGTAGTATTTAACTTATTTCGTATGATTTCAATAAATATCAACTGAATAATTTTGACGAATAGAATGCAAATAGAAAATAAAAAGTTGTTGACAGATGACAGCGAATGATTATTGCCAATATGACGTCACAGCATGGCGGCTCGTGTTTTTAGTCACGTGATATACAGATTAAAAATATCAATTTTTAATTTTAACATAATAAATAAATCATGTATATTTACGACATAAAATCAGTATAACTATGTTTATTTCTACATAAAGTTCATTGTGTATTGATTTTCATATTTTTTTATTTACCACCCAGAGTAATAATTTTTTTNCAATTTTTAATTTTAACATTATAAATAAATCATGTATATTTACGACATAAAATCAGTATAACTATGTTTATTTCTACATAAAGTTCATTGTGTATTGATTTTCACATTTTTTTATTTACCACCCAGAGTACCCTATTTCCGCTTTTAAAATAATTACAGGCACTAACTTTGATGGCGAGATATGAACATGAACGCATGAAACTTAGAAATATTCTCATGTGATGAGAAACGCTGATGGTAATGTAGATAAAGGTTATGAATTATTAATATTGCTCATACATAATCATCGATTTGATTTACAAGCAATCTCTAGTTAGCAAATGCTGTTTGAAAGATACCTAATAATTTAATGGTTATTTCTGTCTTCATACAAGTTAATGACTATCTAATAATCTCATATTCTGTCTTCACAAAGTAAAGTTACGTATTAAAAGTGCACTAAGTAAATACATAGAAATTTACATTATAAAGGTGCCAACTAGAGGAGAAAAATGAAGATGGAATATTTCAGCAAAATTTTAGCAAAATAAAATGGTATCACAATTATCCATAATCAATTATTTATGTTTAGATCTCAAATACAAAATATATGATCTTACAATTAAAAAATCATTCTTTATAATATTAACTCTGTGGTTTAACCTATTAACCACAAATATCTACACTAACATCTTTGCCACAGAATATCACATTTAAGTTTATTAATTCTATTTTAATAGTTATTTTAAGTGACCCATTGGTCTCTACATTTTAAATATTTTGCAATATTAAAGCCTAACTACAAACAGGCCATTGTCAGTCAGCTATGTTGTTCACACGATTGTTTTATTATTGTCGTTGACTATAGTGCTCTTATCAGAATCTACTTCACTTCAAAGAAATTAATTAGCCATATCTATATCATGCGCTAGCGCTACAAGGTCGGGTTATCTAGGAAATTAATGGCTAACCGGGTTTAGAACTACAGCATCATATATTGGCATTAATCTCGCGCGTACTTCATAGGATTAAAAATCAATTGATCCGTCTTGTATGTTAATCTTAAGTGCTTACGTCAAGCACGTATTATAATAGATGACACGACTGAGAATTAGTTACAGTGCAGCTAAGGTTATCAAGGATAGTCATCGGCATGCTTACCGTGATGGTGTCATAGATGCCGTTTTGGTCGGAGCGTAGCGGCGCGGGCGCGGAGCCGGGCGGCGCGGGCAGCGGGGCGGCGTGCGCCCGCGCCGGCGGCGGCGACAGCGGCAGCGGGTCCCCATTGCGCGCCCATGTACGGTGGATCTGCCAGCTTGTGTCTGAGAACCTGGCTCTGTCCTGTGGACAAAATGATAGAAAATTCTAATAAGTCCAGTCACGAAATCGTAATAGTTAAGTTGTTTATCTCATTTCAACCTAATGACGTCAATTGCGTGCAACCTATCTAAATGATTGCCTATTATGTTATATAAATCATTTCAATCTTTTTATGGCCATGATTTTCTTTTTCAGCATCATTTGTGGAAGACTGGAAAATCTTAATGAATTTTGTTTTTCTTTAGGTAGCGTATAATCTTTCTGTGTAATGTAGAGTCTGATATTGATTCCACCAACCATTAGCATTCATATCACGCTAAAGGTTTCTCAGCTGGACTTCTTTGTAACACAGACCGCATTTAGGCAGGATATCAGCTATAACTAATCTAAAAAGGCTCCAGCCACGGCCACTGGGTAACCTAATGACATACTTGGGAGTTTCTAATTAGATAGACAAAAGCAGTTAGGAAAATATATGTTCACTCAACAATCCGTAATTGTTTCACTTACGTGGGCAGTGGGCACCTAATCTAATAAAATACATCGGAGCATTTATTAAATAACCTATCGTTAAATCAATTTATCGAACGTAGCTACGGAAAAACGCTGACACTTTAGAATTTATGTGGCGAACTTGTTGAGATACCATCCAGATAATTCGAGTGAAATTGAATAATGATTGGTTCGATAACTTGCCGGGGGCGAGAGAAATTTGGGCACCGACGAATTTATTTTCCTTAAAAACAGGCGTGTTTATGAATAAAGCGCTCAACTTAGGATATAAAGCAAGAGCTGAAGTTATCATCTCGAAAACCAGCTCATTGTGTTTTAATCCTGGATATGAGTCTACATAAATTACGGCAAAAAGGTTTATAAATAATGAGCGGTACTTTTGACCAGAAGGCGTTACAAGTACAGGTTATTTCAAAACCTCTGCTCTACAATGTGTGAAAATAGCACAGCAGGTAGATAAGATAATAAACATCCCACGTGGGTTTGCACATGCATGGACGTAAGTACACGGGTTTAGTTCGTATTGCGTTGTCTTAGAGGTCAATATGTGGGTACGAGTGTTCGCGGGATGCAGCGCGATCAGGGGCGCGCGTGGGCGCGTGCACTCAGCATTTCGTTACCACTTCTCAACACGTATCGCGCGATAAGCCAGCACGAGGAATTAATAAAGTTATCCACACCTTCGTGGATACCGTTCAGTCTTTAATGTCATCAGTTCAATTGACACGACTTCATGTCTCGTTTATTAAATTACATTACAAATCAATAACAAGATTGGCTGATTGTTTAATTATATCAATCGCTTTAATAACCTATCATAATCATTATCATCACTGTTCTATTCTGAGGCCTCTTGGCTGTATCAGTTAATTTATTTTCAATGTTTTTTCTTATTATCTTCTTTATTATATCATTATCTAACAATAAGATCATAATTTGCCGAGAAATAACGGTTAAGAGCACTTTCCACTAGATACTGGATTAGCGCGCGATACGCGAACATGGCAGAAACATTTATTTATGAGCCCAATAATGGATGGACGCAGATACAGGGGAGGATAAACTGGCGGGATAATTGATAAAAAGGCCGACTAGAATATAAACCGAGCTAATGCATCAGGTAATGCAAGTTACGATTAGGTTACTATCGTAAGAATAGCTACTTTACATTGCCAATATAACTAGGTACTGAGAATTTATCGAATTGCACAAAGACCGAATTGGCCACGTGCCACATCATTACAATTGTAAAAGCAGAATAAAAACGTTTAATCCGTAAACATTTCAATCAAATTGCAAGCAAGAGGGATTCCTCGCATTGCATTGCTAAATTCATTATTAATTCTTGAGGCTTGCTGTAGCATAAAAACCTTCTCAATGACACAATTTCAAGATCTCTATCTATTTTGATAATCTAATTGAATAGACAACGACCAAACTCCATATAAAGTTATCTAATAATAATCATAGTCAATAACAAATTTGTTAAGGCTATTTAGGTTTAGTGTTCAAACAACCGGATCCAATCCACGCTTAATTACTCTGATACAGTCTCATAAAATATGTATGCGGAGATTGCGATTCCAAAACGTGTGAATTGCCAATTAATTTAAAATATCTACGGGTTCTTAATGAACTTTGAATGCATATTTTATACCCATAGCACAATGCAGGCAATATAAACTTTTAATCAAGTCTAAGAACAACAATATTATAATGCGAGTCGGTGATTTAATTGACATCCAATGCCTCGTGAATTGAATGGATAAATAGGCCATTCACTGTACCCACTAATAATAAAGAGCAGTGTCAATATATCGTTTATGCGAACTTTTATCATTGTGCTTACTTAACATTGACAAGGTCTCGATTAAATGCTGATTAGTGCTAACTTTAAATAAACATATCTATAAGTAAATGACGACATTACTGAGGAAAATTATGTGTTGTTGTGTGGGTCATTAGGCTGGGTACGAGCTACGTTTCGGCCATGTCCCGGGCGTGCGCGGCCTCTAATCTGCACATTAGCATCTAGTAGGCCTTCAATTAGGCCTACACTACAGCAGGCCTTAGGGCTTAGACTGAATAAAATTTATTAAAAGATCATTATGTGAACTGTATCATCTGTTTCCTCTCTATATAATTTCTAATCAAATTAAGGCTGGGTTGCACCGTCTTACTGTAACTTTAACAAACGTCAAAAATATGTTAAACTCCATACAAAAAACACTGGTTATCGTTATAGTTGCCGTTAAAGTTAGGTGGTGCAACTCAGCCTTATAAAAAATATAGTCTGAAAAGTATACAACATATTGATTATAACAGAAAATACTCATGAAGGGCACGACCTTATGTGTTTTATTCCCAAAGACATAGATAGCGTTAAGTCGAACTCATTTGGATTAGAAAGACAGTTAGCACTTATGTTTGCGGAAGGCCTGCCCCACGTACAAGGGCCAAGGACAATCGTTCTGCGCGTTAGCCGCTGCCACGCGATTACAGCGGAGATAGCGACCGCTGTCTCTGCGGGCTTCTTTTATCCTTTTATGTCATCTTTAGTTGCCGCCTCTACTTCGCAAATAGTCGGACGGAGCCCCGTTTACACGTCCTAGAAACAACTCGCTAATTTGCTTGCACTTTCAACATCGTGCTATCGAGAATTTGCATGCGATCTCACTACATATTTTAGCTGCTACGAATGTTCGAGGATTTCGACGAGGCACAAGAAAATAAATGGTAAAATTATGAAAAAAGAAAGTAATGATGAACCCGATTCACAAATATGACTACATTTCTATAGTTACAGAAGTTGACAATCTCGGTGTCTCCTCCGATATCTCAACTGATACTTAGTAGTTTTTAGCACTTTCAACATCATGCTATCGAGAATTTCCATGCGATCTCACTGCATATTTTAGCTGCTACGAATGTTCGATGATTTGGACGAGGTACTATGTTAGACAGTTCAATAAAATAAATGCTAAAATTAAGAAAGAAGAAAATGTTAATGAACTAGATTCATAAATATATGACTCTACATTTCTATAGTTACAGAAGTTGACAATCTCGGTATCTCCTCCGATATTTCAACTGATAGTAGTTTTTTAAATCAGGTCATGAGACTTTAATCTATAATCAAGGTGTTGTCCTAATCGTCGAGTGTTGTTAGTTATTATTGGATACTAAAACATTTGTCAGCTAGATGTTTGGAATCAAACCTCATAAATCTTAACTTCTGTATTTATTCCTGTCTCAAGTACAAATTCAGATTGCAGGATATGATTGTTTAAAGAAATCCTACAAAAACAAGCACTTAAGACCCGAGTTTAGGTCTTACGTAACATTGTAGAGTCTATGAGAAAGTTGTCCTCGATACAATCTTTTAAAATGAGTAGACAATTAGACAAGGTTATTGAAACTTCCGACAGTTTTGTATTAAGTAATATTTTTTGTTATTTCTCTATTGCTTTTAGACATAGATACCTACCTGTTTCTGAAAGTCAACACCATTTTTAGTGGACTAGACATACAGTTTAACGTCTGAATGCGCCTTCAAGTTCAAATAAAAGGCACTATGTAGCTCCTACTCACTATTTGTGCTGTATTAATGTCGTGTCGTGCTAAATGGTAGCCGGCTAAATAGCCACTGCATACTTGTCCTGCTATAAGTATCTCGTATCTACTGCTTTATTAACGCTTGGCATTGAAGTACGTAGTTTGACACGGTTATTTAGATTTAGATCTGCCATGTTTCTGACATTTATTTACTTGGCACTGTCCATTATACTTATTTGTATGTCTTTTGAAAATTTGCATCCTTTGCTATGAACTCTACATTGGCTATACCGCCATATGATATTACTTAATGAAATAATATATTCCACGACAGCCCACGAGATGATTGATGGTAGGACATGGGCGTTGGGATGTCGTCTTAAAAGTTACATAACTTTTTAATCCTTTAATACACTGTGATATTGCTACCAATAGGTATTTAATATGTAAACATTCGCTAATACAAAGAAACCAGATCGAGTGCCAGAAGTTCTAATCACACATGTTTAGATTATTTCAATTCGCAGAATTGAATTGTATTAAGTGGCTAAACGCGTCCGCACAAACCGCGGCCTCTGCCTGATAAGATAACCTTGCCTTTCAATTTACTTCGGCAAACGTACGTACACCAGCGCCTGCGCCGGTCTAGAAAAACAAGCAAATAATACGCGTATCAATCACCTTCAGGAAACCCTACGCGCTCATATTTCAATTTCCGTTACTTAATCTCTATTACTATCGAGAACTGAATATAAAGGGGGACTCTATGAGAGAGAGTCGTTATCGTAAGGCATTGTATGGAAGCGCTAAAGCCATCATTATTTCATGCTGTCGTGTAGAGTCGACCGTGCACCTACCTCGTGCTCAAAGGGATCGTCTGTGCGGGAAACCCGTTTCTGTTTATCTCCGCTGAACGACAGCCTCCTCTTGAACAACTTCATTTTGAGCCGTGGTCGCCGGCGGCGCTGCGCAAATGTCACCTCAGCTCCGCCTCACGCGGCTATCATTACTTAGGTATTACGCGAACGTCTTCACACTTGAGATTTTAATTTAAAACCACTGGTGTTTTGTAATCATATCACTAGGGTTATCCGCGATTTTTCGAAAACCGCGGGAACCGTTCGTGTTTTGGTGTCGCGTTGGTTGATGTATCGTCCGGTCGACAGGTCGGAGCGAGGTCGCATGCCGTGTGCTGCGCGCGGCCCGGTCGCGCTCGCGGCGCGCACTGTCGCGGCGCGCGGCACTCCGCGGTGGACTGCGGGCACTACACGCCCCCGATTTTTACACATCAATCATAATCAACCACGAAAAAACCTTTTGTTCACTAATTTCACCCGACGCTGAAGCCTTCATGTAACATGGCCAGGGGAAATGAGTTCGGTTAGGACATCCATCTTTTTACACTTAACACATAATGTGTAGGTAGGACATAAAACGTGCCAGCTTATGTGTTTACAGTAATATATCTGCACTCTGTTATTACTATGATTGCAATTACTGATAAATATTGAGTGTATAAATACGTAAGTGTTCATTTGCAGCGTTCTGAAACTTGTATAAAACTTTCTGCGCACATTTTAAACGTTTGTGTCAATAACATTTTATTTCGAATTGCAATAAGTATTTATATGCGAGTGAAGTAACTTGTTTCTTAGGTATTCTATTTTTATTTCAACCACATTTCGTAGTTCACTAATAGTGCCTACGTAACCTAAGTTCATAGTAGTTCGTAGCCACGAATAAATAAAGCATCCGTTCCAGTCGTAAACAATGCACCAAAATGGGACGAGTTACAGTTTGTAGACCGCGTGTGTTTGATAGGTGTCAATTCCACGAAATGCAGCATTAAATTGATGTTGTTTGTTTACAACCATTTACATTTTACCTTCAGTGTTTAAGTAAGTATATATTATGTACCTATAGTTCGCTACAGAGACTCTGTGTCCGGGTCGTCTCGTCGTAAACTCAGTATAAGGTGCTACTTAATTAAGCTAGATAAATAGACTGTCTCACTGCTTATCTACCACACAGATTGTCTCACTACACGCGCTTCAGACATAGATCATTGTTAGGTACTTACTTAATACAATACATAGCTGTTTGTAAAGAGCCAGACTGTCTCTATATCTATGGTCAAACATGTATCTTTCAGCAGTAATACAGTGAAATCTATCCACCTAATTCTAAGTATTGCATTATGCACTTATGTGCATTTTAATATTGTAATTCACGACAGCTTACAGAGGTCAATATTTCGGCAACAACAAATTACGACAGCAAATAAGAAATCTGCATAAATATGGCTTGATTTACACGTGCAAAAAATACTTTTGAAGCCCCGTTATAAGTCGACCGTCAACGAGGAGATTAAAATTTGCTCAGACGCCGACAATAGGGTTTGTAATGATGTGTGCATGCACCTACCGCGCCGCAGGGCTGGCGGCAAAAGCAAACAAGGCCCGAAATAAAAATTCACTACGTGGGCCAGGAAAAGAAAACTGATTTTTCGGGAAAAATATTTTATAGAATCAAACCCCTTTTTGGAACTAAACATCATAACACATAATTTTAAAAGCCTACTTGCATAAATAGTCTGTAGTATTTTTTAAAAGCATACTTACATAAATAAATGAGTTTTATGAGTTTTTAAACTATACAAATTATTCTCTCTACTAGACCTGTGGTTGACTGGCAGAGAATGCCACTTGGCATTAAGTCCGCCACTGTATGGTGGTGGTTTAAATAATAAATAAATAAATTATCACTTAGTGCGCAATAAAGAAAAATATAAAAAAATACATTAATTACTCAAAAAAAGAAGTTGATACACGCATGACAGTCACTATCATGAAAAAATACTAAAATTCAGCCAAGGCTTCAATAAAGCTTCAATTTATACCCAAGTTTGAATCTAGTTTTGAGTGTCGCTTTATGATACGAACTTAAAACCAACACGCGGGAAACATGACTCAATAACGCGACAGGGAATGGAAAGCTATCTCGAGGGAATATCTGCAAGAACATGGCGTTTCGCATCACTTCGGTTTATTGGAATATTTTCTCGACACTTATTTTCAGCAGATGTGTCATGTATCCTATAAGAGCCTATGGATCAATTCTGAATTTAATACATTTTTTGGCTGGATGGTCAGTTATTTTTGTAGTTATTTCATTAATAGCATTATGTACACCTAAATCAGTGTCAGTAACTTCACTGAAATCAACATTCTTAGGCAAAATGGGTAATACTATAAATTTTCTTTTACCATTTTAATTTCGCAAGAATAATACGGTAGCATAACAGCCCTAAAGGGGCAGCACAAATCATGACATTTGTAAGACCTTCGCAAATATTTCATTGTGGGCAATAAACTGTAATTGATTGCACGCCGGCCCGACTCCGTTCATTCCACTTATAAATTAACCGTTTAAATAACCACATAAACTTTAATCTCGGAGAATGAGATATTTGCCGTTTTTAATTGAGATATCAAATATTTCAAACTCACGGTCTACACTATAATAATGAGAACTGTAATTAATAGTTGCTCTATCATATTTCAATACACGTCATAATTTCTAGTATTACATTTAAATACGAAATAAAAAGAACCTCTGTGGTTTTCCTCAAAGAATAATAAAAATAATATATCTCTACCTATTTAAATACTGGTCTAAGCCACTGACTTTGTGTGCTACTAACTCAAGATAACGATTTTGATATGTATGTAATGTAATGAATAGTTTTCTTGAATTACCACAAGCTAATTCATAGAATCTAAATCAATACTTAAATAAAGATTATTTGACCCTAAAACTTGTATGTCGACGCCCCATCACCTATCCCACCCATTTCCTGACCGGTCAAACTAA
The DNA here is from genome assembly GCF_004193835.3 of Ostrinia furnacalis. Classification (NCBI taxonomy): domain Eukaryota; kingdom Metazoa; phylum Arthropoda; class Insecta; order Lepidoptera; family Crambidae; genus Ostrinia; species Ostrinia furnacalis. Next base: position 169,079 of record NW_021131481.1, on the reverse strand, counting down.
CTTTTCGGGGCGCGTAATCCCAAATGTCATTCTAAGTGGTTGTTAGTGTTTGGGCAAATATCAAACAGGAAGAGGAATGTTCGGAATGCGGCGGGAGAGTTCGCTCGTGTTTGCCTTGTGGTTAGCACTTTCTAAATCCTTGCTGGGAGGTTAGCTTGTGCGTGTAGTTTGTCACTCGAGTAAAAGCTTATGAAACTATACTCCAATAGTTTACTACGGTCATATCGGGTGATACACTTACCTAGATCGAATAGACGGTATAACTTAGATATCTTTGAACGGAATGTAATACAGTGTGAGTCACGTTAAAGTGTACATATGAAAATAGATGAAAGTAGACCTATTTTTATCGACAAAAAAGAGGTCAAAAAATTTTTGAGATTTTTTTTAATTTTTTATTGAATTTTTTTTCTTCCAATTACTTATTGTAAAGAAAACGTAATAACTTTTAAACTATGCGGTATATCCTGATAAAATAAAAACAGTAATAATTCTAAATAACAGGCAATACTAAAAAAATACATAAAATACACAAAAAATGCCAACAAATAATAAAAAAATATACTTTTTTTTAAAAATCTGCTTTTAAATTCGTGTTTTTTTGGTTATTTTATAAATTTCTCCAAAAAATGCCCCTATAACAGGTGGTTTTTATTACTTTGTATTATTTTCTATCGTATTATCTTTGTAAAACCAAAAATCGCATGTCTCTATCCCTATCACAACATTTGCTATGATCGTTTGAACAAAGGCCTGCCACAACATTATTCTCCGCTACAGGTAGAGACAATTTTAATTTTAACTAAAAAGCTTATTTTACTTCGAAATCTTTTGTTTTTATTTGAAATTTNACATAAACTATAATCTCAGAGAATGAGATATTTGCCGTTTTTAATTGAGATATCAAATATTTCAAACTCACGCTCTACACTATAATAATGAGAACTTTAATTAATAGTTGCTCCATTAAACACATAATTTCTAGCATTACTCAAATACGAAATAAAAAGAATCTCTGTGGTTTTCCTCAAAGAATAATGAAAATAATATACCTCTACCTACTTAAATAGATACTGGTCTAAGTTTCTGACTTTGTATGATTACTCAAGTAAAATACCTACTACTTTTCTTGAATAACCATCTAGCCAATTCACAGAATCTAAATCAATACTTAAATAAAGGTTATTTGACCCTAATACTCGTATGTCGACGCCCCATCACCTATCCTACCCATTTCCTGACCGGTCAAACTAACTTTTCGGGGCGCGTAATCCCAAATGTCATTCTAAGTGGTTGTTAGTGTTTAGGCAAATATCAAACAGGAAGAGGAATGTTCGGAATGCGGCGGGAGAGTTCGCTCGTGTTTGCCTTGTGGTTAGCACTTTCTAAATCCTTGCTGGGAGGTTAGCTTGTGCGTGTAGTTTGTCACTCGAGTAAAAGCTTATGAAACTATACTCCAATAGTTTACTACGGTCATATCGGGTGATACACTTACCTAGATCGTATAGACGCTATAACTTAGATATCTTTGAACGGAATGTAATATAGTTCACATAAATAACTCTTGATTCCCTTGAACATAATGGATTTAGGTAACGATCAGGAAATGTCAAAAATTTGTAATAAATGATACTACTGTTTAAAAATCATTGAAATGGTCTCATTAACCTATTTATCTAATCAATCAGCATCACACACGTGTGTTACTACCTAAGTAAAATACCTATCCATCTGGTTATCACGGAAAAATTAAGTGGTTTTGTTTCAACCACTATAAGTAGGTAGGTAGGTACCTATCTATGCTCCGTTGCACACACATAATCAAGAAAATGCTATAAACATTTATAGGCCATAGAAAAGACATGCAACTGTAGCAATAAAAGTTAAAATACCATGTTACTGATATCATACTTACGTTTTGAAGAATATTGCACCCATAATAGCTATGTACTTATGAAGTGGTTAATCATGTTATTACTTCCAATTTGTGCTGCAAGTCGAAGGAGTAATGGTTATTTAATGGAATTTCAAAGAAGAACCTTTATCGAAATTGACCCAATCGCGTTCTTCGAATAGCTGTAACACATTGCAGCGAACGACCCGATTTTTCAGCAAATGGTGTGAAAATGGAGTGGATGAAGCCGTGCGCTCGCGTCGCCCGCGCCGCTTTCTTGTTCACGACCCATAATCGTAATGGGAGGTAATATCAGCAATTTCCAGCTCCAAAGAGCCTCTTATATCAGCCGTATCTCGCGCCGACCCATCGGATGCCCTGAACACCGAATATGCCGACTTAATGACCCGGACCCTTTGAGACCGCTCACCGAAATAATTATCCTAAATTCATTTATACTTCAAATTTTCTCCAATTATCGGTTTAACATACCGTACAAGGGTTCGTTTAAAAGTTTATTTTATGTTTTCGCGTGGACGGCCATAAAATTTCATTAAAGTCTGATAAATTATGATATCGTATGTTATGTAGGAGATAAAATTTCATTAGGTCTTCGTAATATTTATCGATATGGCACGGTTACTGCACTTACTGCTCATTTGTGTTGTCTTTTCGCTGAATCAATAAAATTGTCATGCTTTAGATCTCAATCGGTTCGACAAGTAAATAAAATATGTAGATAAACAGTTATGATTGGACGGTAAGTGGTAGTACTAAGCTGTTACGGTCAGTGCTTGAGTCGTTACTACTGAAGTTAAGCAAGTTGCGCCGCGGATGGCCTTTTCTGTCAATCAAACTCAACTCAATCTCCTTGTTTCAGAAACAGTGACTCTTTTGCCCAAATATCTCGGCGTAGAGGCCAGAACAGCCAGGGGATTAAAAGGCAATTAAGTAGAGGCTGAATATCTAAGTAAGTGTTTTATTAACATAAATCTGTGTTTAAAATTACAGTTTATAAACTGAATAAAGTCCATAACATCTACGAGTATTACGAAGAATCACACTTTACGTGTTATTCTATACGTAAGACGAAAGTTACTCCTGAAGTGGGTGAACAAAATAACCTATGTTATGGTATTTATTCCAACTCGAACGTGCTACGTGGAAATGAAATTGTTTTCATTTTCGTACAATATTATACGAGTGTTTTCATATGTTGTTCTGACTTGTTTGCGAGTTCCCAAAAATAAATGCCTGTTTAGAATACCCATATTTACAACCGCCCCTAAAGTTGGAATTTAGATGGAAATGAATGGAATGTGTCAAATTGTTTATGTTTTCATTTGAGAATTATAAAACACGTTTTGAGCTTTGCTTGTCAAGTATCTTTTGTGTGTAATTCTGTGAGTCACCATTCATAAAATAATACTTGACGTACATATATTTCTTTCAGTTATTGTGACTCACAGAATTGACTCCTCTAACATTCATAGCAATTACTGGTTCAATCTTCTCGTTATAAGGTTTAGAACTAGCTGTTAATGCGTCATCATAATCATTTTTAAGCTACTTTAGGTAGGATTATAAAAAAAATATTGTTGAACCCAACAAACTCTATCTTCCCTTATTTATATTCACGTTTATATGTTTAAAAGTACCCCTCCTTCTGTCGTAGTCGGGTAAAAACACCTAAGTAGTAACTATAACGCTATAAAATAGATTGAATCGAATTGAAAATAATATAAATAAATAAACCGTCACTGGCTCTGGCTTAAAAGTGAACCTTTCCGAATTTTATCACTTCCATTAAAATTTAGAATCAACGATCACTTACCGAGCTCTGCAAGTGCGCCAGGATCTGCTCAGCATTGGCTGGGTCCGCCAGCTCCACGGCTCCTGACACCTGCAACGATACCCCGCTCCATTAACTGGGTCAATCGCTCCCGGGGCAGCAGGACAGCGGGGAATTATTCGCCCCAATTTTTTGTTTTGTTTCCCACCAATACATGATGCAACAACCAATTTATTGTAGTCAATAAGTTATTACTTTGCCCGGTTTAGGTACTTTATGGTGGGCGTCAGTTATTTTATTAAATTGTATACAATTATCACAATGAAAATTGAAGAAGTGAATGAATGGATACTAAATTATAAACATAATAATAGAAAAACATCACCATGTGAATACAAACAGCAATAAACGGCGCGTCACTCACGTTACAAGAAAGGAAAAGAAACAAAAAAATATAATATGATGCTTATTGCTTCAACATTCAGTCTATTATTTATTCATCTTGCTTCGACATACAATCAGAAAAACCTTTATTTCGCCTCGCTAAAGCTCTGAGACTTTGTCATAAAGTTACAAAGAAAATAGATAAGATATTCTTAATAGTAGTTTTATGTGCACAATAAATATTTTCGCTTTAAAATCGCTCCAGCCAAGCCGTTTCGATTCAGGTCATTACATTCGTTTATAGACCACGTAATAGCAATAAAAAGAATACCCAAGTGCAAACACCAATGTTGGCTTGGCCTTGTAACACAACTACGCTCTCGAGTTTGCCAAATTTACTTATGATCACATTCGGGGCATTACATCTGGTTAGGTTAGCGTGAGAGAAATATAGCTATTTTAAACTTATTCAAGGAACGGTTATAAATACCTTAATTAGGTCCATATAGGTTTTGACTTAGGGCTTTGCAAATTTTTATCCAGTTTTTGAAAAAGGAACATTAGGACGTGATAGTTGATACCAAAAACGTAACGGAAAGCTTAAAACTTTTCATTTACAAAAATGTTATGGGCGCTTTTGAGAGTGTTTATGTATTACACATTTCTAATCTCCCAAAAGCAAGCCAAATATTCGCTGTGCTACAATTTACTATAAAAATTGGGATAAGCAGATGTAAAGTGAAAGTGATAGATAGGTGGCAAGGATAGCGGCGGTTTGTCGCGGCCGCCCGAGGCGCCAATTTGCGGGCATTGTGCGCCGCATCGCGCCATCTGCGTGCTTTGTTGCGCCCTGGGACCATACCAGCTTGGAAATTGTAGCTCAGTATCGCAATATAGTCCACCTATTGTTAATCTGAATTTTATTGACATACTAAGTTTAATTATTAGGTAAATGGAAACGCAAGTTTGCTGAAAACTTCCTGGTATAATCATGAAAAAATACCCATTGAGAAATGCACCTAAAATGTAAATATGAAACAGAAACAGGATAACTTGGTAACTTATAATTTATTTTGTAAACTCTGTTCGCCCTGGGGAAGTCCCATTAAAAACTAATTAGGACTTGATAAATCGACGAAACTAACTCTACAATCTGTAGGTAACATAACAGTGCTACACAATCACCTAATTAAATTAGTAATACATAAATAGAATAGATAAGATACTATATTAACAGATAGAATAATTGATCGACTCTATATTTGTTTTCAGTTTCAGCAACTACTTAGTTTATATAGGACTAGGCGACCTTCAGATTTAATCTCTATTGTATCAGCTATCGATTTACCTGTAAAATTATGTTAATCGAACGTCCCATTATCGGTACTAGTGTTGTATTGAAGCCTCGATTATTTTAGAGCCATTATGGTATTGCAGTACGCCACACAGTTGATTTATCTCTAAGCTTGGACATAACTGGCAGCTAGATTTCCTAAGTCGTATTCAGAATAAATTACAGACTCTCAGGTGCTCGGCTGGTATGTGGAACGTAGGTACAGTATGGCTATGGTGCTTGCGAACGCTATTTTCGAGAAACTCGGCCACTTGTTTATAGTTATTATAGTAATAAGCGTTTATCTATCCCTTATCGCTGCCTTTGAATGGGCCTCTTACGTTACGATACACAGATAGCTTTACTGTTGCAAACAACAAGTTGTAGTTTTGATTCTATCAGTAAAGTGTAAGTTTTGGTCTTTATCTTGAAAACATTATTGGTTTATTTAATGCAAAAGCTAATAAATACAGTAAAGTCTTATTTAAGATCGGATGTCAGTGGTGGTATTAAAAATTATATTTTATTATTAAAACAACCAGTTTGAAGAGTAACGCCTTGCTTTTAATTATATAGTCCATTGAGAAAAATATGCAATTATTAACCGTAATTGCATACCAAAGATTAATGGCGCAACCGCAAGCAAAACCAATACTTTGCTGACACGGGAAGAGGATGAATTCATAATAATTTCTGTAATTGTTTTCCGTGAAAATACTGAGATGTTCAAACTCTCACCGCGCTAATGATTTAATGATGTACCGGAGAAAACTGTACCTGCTATTTTACACGTAATATTTCATAAGTTGGTCACACAGACCCCCGCTAAATTACAGAGTTGCCAACGCGACAACACAATCTTCCATCTTCATACGCGGCGGAGTAATACCGATAATGCTATTTATTATAAATCCTATCACCGGCACTGTTAGCTCGCTCGTTGAGCCGTGTGGAACGTTGATCTACGATGACGAGATAGCACTAGGCTGCAATGCAAGAGAATGCAAGCCATGCAATTCAGCACTATGCATATAATAGAGTACAGTAAGATACACTTATGTACTTCAGAAGCTTAAGATGTATTTACTTAGTTGGGTATAGGTATTTACGTAGTTTGAAAAGATAAATTCCAGATCCAATTTCCAGATTGGAATTTCTAATAAGAACAAAAGTATTATTCGGACTTCATCGCATAAAAACGGCGGGTCCTTCCAAAAATATAGGGGAAATTTATCGTCTATTTCTCAAACAAATTGGGGTTGTAGCCGACATGCGAGGTGGATCTTTCCGCCCGTTGGCGTCACGCCTCGCGCCTCCACGCTCGCGCTCGCCCTAGCTTCACGCCTGTCGGTGGCCCAATTACTGGGACGCGACCTCTGCGCCAGGCTGCCAGCAGAGCGCACTCTAAACTAATCTGCGGAACAGGCAGACCTGTGCCAGCCTCGTAGATAAGGACTATTATCGACAAATTATTAGCAAACAGTGGTGTCAGGTGCCGTAATTTAGAGCCTGCAATAATATTCAATTAGCAGTATCAGTTGGTCCAATTAACGAAATTAAGCTACCTACTTATTCAGTTATCAAATAATTTATTCTTCTCGTGTCAAGTAACATTCCACCACATCTGAATTACCTCTTTTAATAACAAAATTAATGAATGTAAGTCTCTCGGAATATGAACCAAATTACATTCAGATCTTGCCGTTAAGATTGCAAAAGTTCCACAACATTTAAACTTCCTCAATCTTGTCGTAAATAAATTAAAATCTTAAGAATTCAATTGTACTGCACTGTTCGATACAATGTAGCGACCGAACTCCGGGAACAAACTACGGCGTCTGTAGCGGCCACTTAACTCGTTCGACGTATTCGTTACATTAACCCTAATTTAATTAACTTGCTCCGGACGTAAATATCAATGATACTGCTGATAAATATCCNAAATATTCTTCAACTGATACTGGCCTTAACTCAATTAGCCGTAAACAATCCAATTTAAGTGACAGAACAATAAGCAGCTGCTGCTACATAATACGATAATGATAGTACTTCTGATATTAGATTTGCCATTAAGATTCATTTCAAAGGGAAATGAAATTATCTGCTTATACGGAACATGTGTTAACAGCATTCTGGTGACATAACATCAATATGAAGGTTCAACTTCATTTAAGTCTAAGATATTATCGTGGCTCCTTTCCTGCCTTACCACTTTCACGTTTATATACACACTAGTAAGATACTGGGCTTATTACGACGTTTGTTGACTATTATTGTGTGTAATTATATCCGCATGAACATAATTACAAAACTCTAAACAGGAATTACAAAATGTTGTACATGTCGCAGGCAAATTGTATGATTCCGCATTTTACAAACGGCTTCGTCAATTTACAAACGCTCGCTGTTCTATGAAATGCCGGAGGCAAATTGGCGACTCGTTCAATTGATAAAATTTCGACTATGATTGTTGCAATAGGGTGACCATCATAACACACATGTTGGACAAATCAGACTTAATTTCAGAAATCAGGTAAGTATCTATTCAAGTAAGACAAACCTAAAATACTTGCTACTCCTAAAGTAATTAAAATATTCTTATTCTTATTCTTATTTTCGTAACAAAAACAACACTAAACTAATAATTTATTTATTTATTATTTATTTATTTATAAGTTTCGATAGACAGTCCTTTAGATAAGTCTTACATTTTAATTATACCAAGAAGAAGTCTAGAATACATAACACAATATTTTTTATACCATTATATTCCGCAGCAGTCCTCCGAGCACCAGATTCCATTGTCACCTTAGCGTTTTTTACGTGCCGGATAACCTCAAAAACTATTTTATTTTTCCATAGCTTTTTCACTGCTCCTATTTGTGAATCGTAAAATTTTCTTAATTCACTAAGTATAATAAATGTCTTTTTTTGTGAAAAGTCCTTTGAATACGTAGAATTTGCACTGGTTTCTGTATCACAACACCACTACTCGACGCCATTTTTCTTGTTTTGATTAGCAGCGCCTCGCGTGGTAAGAAAAAGAACTAAATACTTCAATTTGCCGCGGCATTTTGTAAACAGCGATTGATTTGGATATCAAATGTTTTGGCATATTATAAAGTGCCAAGGCAATTTACATTTTGCCTTCGGCATTTCATAGAACAGCGAGCGTTTGTGAATTGACGACGCCGTTTGTAAAATGCGGAATCATACAATTTGCCTGCGACATACACATTACATTATGTTGAGGTAAAATTACTCTCATACATTCCCACACAAACTTAGTAGGTAAGGTATGTAATGTAGCGAGATTGTAGGAATGTCATGTCAAAAATTGCGCGCAGTAGACTTATCTTTTAAAAGCTCTCCGCATCTAACCCTTTCCAAATACGTAACTACGAGTGGAAGTTGGGACCTTGAAATAAGCTCTACTTATTTGTTAATCGATACTGAAGTATCTATCCTTAATTTTTGTGGAAAAAACCAACTAGTTTTTTAGGAAATTATCAAATTTAGTAGGTATTCGTTTATTTTTATTTAGGTATGTGACTCATAAATCTACTATACCTATTTCAGACAAACAACATGCAATGAAAAACTGCGTAATTTAAGTAATGACGTTTTCTTAGGTTAGTCGTAAAGTTATACAAGTTTAGAAATTATGAATGATGATTAATTCAGAAAACTTAACTTTGTTATTAAGACGTTCACAATAACTCCTCAGGGTGTTATCAAGACATAGAGTAGGCAATGTAGAGCCGTCGGTCATCGTAAGTTACAGCGGACATCGGTCTCAAGCGCACGCATTTTTCACTCGCCACCTAATGAGATTCCGTAAGAACCACCATCAGTATCCATTACCTGGACTTGTGTTCTCACGTGAAATAAAAAAGGCGTGAAGTTAACTAGCTCATTGTTAACTGAAGGGTTCATTTTTCTCAGAACGTTTTGGGTGCCGCAAGAAACGTTATTAATTTGAAGGGAGTTCACCAATATATCTCGCTTATTGCTGCTACTGCCTGGTATTTTAGTAAATTAAAATAATTCAACAAGCCTTTGTTGGCGTCGTGTTCGACGGGTATAAATCGTTTAGCTTGCCTGCAATTATGCTTGTTTAGATTCTTAGAACATCATACAAAGCTCAAGAAAATGATGTGGTAACCTAACTTAAAACTTTAATTGACAAACAAATCGATTACCCAGCTTGGTAAGTGTGTTTTTAATATACATACCTACATAGTTAACTATACATATAAATGTAGTTATAATAACATTCAGTCAATCAACCGTCTCTGGTATGAATAACTTTTAGTACTGTTATCTGCATGCAGTAAGTTATTATTTATTGCCCACCACCACGTGGCGCATTGGCGCGCCGTAAATACTTCGCATTTAACCATGGCGTTCAAGACGGGGACGACCATCGAGCTGATCGAAACCAGGCCTCCGTTTGTAGGTCGATCAGGAAATCGCAAAGTTATTATGCAGTTTATTTTCATTGGGCCTTTTAACCGCAGCGTTACGCACTCTACCAAATTAGAACTAACGATGTCGATTTATTAACCAGACATGCCCCACAACAGATGTCGGTTTCAGGAGTGGAGTGGACTGATTCATTCTTTCAGCGTGCTGCTCGTATTATAAACGGATATAACCGAAGATAGCACAGATCTATACAAATCTACTTTACGTAATTTGAGGAATTTCGTACTCTGTAAAGGCTTTCTGTTTTTCCTCGTATTTCCTCATTCACAATGCCTACTCTATCTAATGTTTTCGTAATGTTTTTCCAGGAATATTATAACGTACAACATTTTTAGGTAATTATGAGATGATTTTCATTTAAATGTCGATAATTGGCCATCGAGAGCAATTTCCATTATATATATTAGTCTTGGCAGTATTACACCGACAAAGACCTACAAAACGCGGAACGAATTTGGCTGCAATTAATTTAAAGTAATTAACTACTGTGCACGAATGATTGTTTTGATTAAACGTGAGCGTACATATGAGAGGCAGATGACGAGATATCGAGTGATAGTTATTAAAGCACAAATTGCCGCGTGTTGGTATTAATTATACCGTCGGCGGAGGCTCCGCTCGCTGCGCAATCCCATTTCGCTCCAAACAGACTTTATTGCATCCACGTTATTAATTTAACCAGATACTCTTTATTGTTAATAAAGATAAATCACTCACTAAAGTTCTTGGAATGAAACTGCTTTCACATTTGGTTTTAACTATCAACCGAAATGAGGTCTAACAGATGAAACAGATTTAGATGGACAGTCATAGCATTTAATAAGTTCATCAAAAATAAATTGTTGCATCTTTGTATCGATGTCTGGTCAACAATGTTTTAATTATAGTGAAATTCTTGGAATTGAATGAACACTTTTCTGAAATCAGATATCTGTTAGTTCCTCTCAATTTACAGCTCAATTCCGCAGGTAATGCGTGATATAAAATAAGTGAATGTTGGGTCTCTGCGTGCGCGCGCGCCGGACGACTCAATCCGCGGACGACATCGGCTGTCCGGGCAATTAAAGTGCACGAGATACTCGCTGCGCCCGCGACCGCGCTTGTGATAGCGCGTCACAGCAAATTGTGAAGGGCCTGACCAAAATATTTGAGAGCTACCAAAATAAGCAACGCAGACTCTTCAAGTGACGGGACCACTTCGTCATCGAATATCGCCAAAATTATAAGACGGCATTTCCGCTCCAATCACCTTATTTGATTGGTATGACGCTTCTTAATTATAACAAAGTTTATTATTTATTATTCGATGTAGCATCATTTTAAATGTTTAATATTATGCATTTAGTTGAATGCTAATGTAGTAAACTAAAAAGAATATAATACTAGTACGAATAAAACCACTTATAAAGAGAGGTAAGTCAAGCGAATGCAAATTACAATAAGCATTTTATTGCCTACTGAATAATGACAGACAAATTGATATGAATGAATGCATAAAGTTAATACAGAGTTATAGTCATTGTATTATTATCATTTATGTTCTTTCTATCAATTATGTTTATAGCCATAATAAATTGTGATAGAGTCGTTAAAGTAAAATATTTATTTCTCTTTTTAAAAAGGTTTTTCCTGCTCATTCTGTAACCCCAAAGTGGAACGCTAACAAGAAATCGATTATCGGCTCTTTCAATCTCGATGTATCGCGTCGAAATCATGGTTTGGCGGCGCGGGCGCAAAAAATCCGCTTGTCATAAAGCGATTAGCAGCGAGTACACAAGCTGCCACGGTGCTTTTAAAGCCCGCCGCACACTAAGAAACCTAGACACTATCCTGATTCCACCCCGATCCTAAACAATATCTCTACAGTAAGTATATCACAAAGGCCTTATTTATAACGGCGACTTCGACGTGTGAAAATAGTTTGAATTGTTTTTCCAGTTTTTTCAACATTTTCATTGATCATCCGCTCCCGTTAATATAGCAAGAATCTTAGACGATAAATATTTTAGACTACCTACCCAAGTTTATCACATAGACGAAGAACATTGGTATTTCAATAATAGTCTTTGACCGAAAGCTTTATGTGCGTCGAGCTTTAATCGCTTTTTCCTTCTGATCTGTGATCGTGCGGAATGTGGACCGTTTTTAATACGATTGCGCTCACCATCGAAGTTAAGCTGTCCCAATGTGTAACTTACAAATGGATTTACTCGGTACACGTAATATATTTATTGAAAGAGTTAAGTCGCTGAAATCCCAACACATTTATTTTTAGAATGATAATAAATAAAGTTCATGTTTATTACAAATATTATGACTCCATGAAGTGCTGCTTTTTCAAGGCAGTTCTAAAAAGAAAAAGCGAGTAAATGCTTTTAAGGGACGATTATTTCCTTTAAAAGATTCCGCTTTCTTCCAAATGTTGCAGTTGTTAAAAGTACAAAGGCAATCGTGCATGTTGAAAACACGCCATATAATATTGTAAAGGTAGATTCTTTAAAATATTTTAAAATTCAGAGCCGCTTCATGATGAAGCGGCTCCAACAGTGGGAATGATTGACTGCTAGTTCCGGGTCGATCGGCGTTATTGATGTTTTTGTGCGCCTGCGCCGTTTCAATTAAACCTCCTCGCATCATCACACACATCACCTCGTTTAAAAAAAATTAACATGCCGAATCGAAAAACTGTATCAACCGGCAGATACCAAAGGTATATTTAGAACAAAAGATATTGAGAATTAACCTCTATTTATAGACTAGTCATTTAGTTACGGTCTTATTCATAATCATTTTTCACATTTTATCAAATGCTTATTAGAGGTTTATAAAACGTTTGATAAAAATTGTTATTCATAATCGTCATTTAGCGCTAAAATCCTCTTATAACTGTGTGATAAGTTATCGAGAGCTCGGGNATCTATTAAAAATAAAATAAAAGGTTATTCTACAAGTGTTTTAATTTTGTCAAACTGGTAATGACGTCAATTTTGGGAGAATGGGGGGGGGGTCATTAAGAAATGACGCTAGGATGATTGTAGGGGGGGGGTCTAAAATCTGAAAAAATCGATGACGTAATTTATGGACGGCCCCAAAGTACAAAGGCAATCGTGCATGTTGAAAACACGCCATATAATATTGTAAAGGTAGATTCTTTAAAATATTTTAAAATTCAGAGCCGCTTCATGATGAAGCGGCTCCAACAGTGGGAATGATTGACTGCTAGTTCCGGGTCGATCGGCGTTATTGATGTTTTTGTGCGCCTGCGCCGTTTCAATTAAACCTCCTCGCATCATCACACACATCACCGCGTTTAAAAAAATTAACATGCCGAATCGAAAAACTGTATCAACCGGCAGATACCAAAGGTATATTTAGAACAAAAGATATTGAGAATTAACCTCTATTTATAGACTAGTCATTTAGTTATTGTTTTGTAATATTAAGTATACATAAATCTTGTCGTTTTAGACATAGAAGTACCTACCTAATAAGATCTGTGGGTTTAATTACGGTAGATAGGGATGACATTCCTCATAGAAGTTCTCTTGGTAATCCCACACGATAACATAGTAAAACGGCATCTACGACAGTTTCGTTCATTTAAGCCCTTTGAGGCCATTGTATGGGAGCTAAGCAACCCACATGGAGTTACGGTTATTACCGTTAATTCAGCCAGGTAGAACCGTAACGAGAGTGGTCGTAAGATAATGAGCGACAGAGAAAGCACTTACTTCAGCCTAATTAACACAAACATAAGGCACACCCAACTTATCATACCTACTAATCTTGTTCCAAACCTCAAAAGTATTCATATTTCTTCACGGTTCCTCCAATCACAAACTTAAAGTTTTAATTATCACGCCTCATTTTTATACCGCTCTTTATTAACGAAAAGAACCGCAAATAGATCATAAAGTTTATCATCGAATCAAGAAAAATGCCAATTTAACCAAATTACCTACCTGGCAGAGTCGTTTGAGAGTCATTGAACTTGCAAATATGATATCAAAGGTATCGATCTCATCCAATTCCCACTCACGGCGAGATGTAATAGAACGCATTTTCGCTGAGAAATCAGCAATGTAAACTATTTGTGGTTAGTAAGCATGCAAACAGACTAACACAATCGCGAATACCACAGACGGCCGTGAATTTATAGCGTCTGATATAAATAAGCATCGTGCCTGATCCCGCAGATTTATATGCGTCGATTTTGGACTTTCTTCTTTGCGTATGGTTATTTAAATAAAATATGCACAGCTTTCAAAGATTTTTTGCGAAAAGATAGCATAAATATCCCAACCTACCCTACGGTTGACCAAATTCCTCCAACAACCGAGACGACCTTGCATTGTTAGCGCTCCAGACATTCATGAGAAATGAAACTGACTGTATTATCCAATTGTCAATGCATTTATTTTTGTATTTTAGTTGGGTGATCTTATGTCCAGATAGTAGGTAACTTATCAGCAAATACATAATTAGCTACGTAATTCATATTTTCATTTATGTTTCAAAGTACAACGATAAAGATTATCCGAAATGTCATGCCCCTTGAACAATCCTGATTATATTAAATTAATTCGCAGAAAGTTTTGTTTACAGGCGCGACGTTTTGTTCAGGCGATGAGAGTTACAGTTGTTCCACAAAAGTTTGTGATATTCATCGCCTAAAGGGACAGCAAATTTTGGAACAAATCTAATAAGGCAGTCCCTTTTGTTAAAGGGCAAAACAGTTATGAATTTTTATACATTTATGTAAGTAAGTACGTCCTTTGAGTTGGCAGAAGTTTTCCTTTCAAGTAAGAAGGGAACGAATGTGTGGTTTCAACCACTGAAGTCTTGCACAACATATTTGTTGTTATGGTTGGCTTAAATGCGTTAAGTTTTCTGCAGTACTCAACAAAAGTAATAGAAACAACTTCAGGAGTTCGAAACTTTGTGTGGAGCGTGTCACGTAATATTTAAAAAAACACGAATATGACGTTAACAGCTATGGGCAATTCAAGTTAGTTGATATCAAGTAGGTACTAGTTCCTAGTGCTTAACGATTTCCTTGTCTAAAACATCGAACAATAGATCGAACACGGAACGTAATCTTAAATGATATCGCAAGAAATTGTGCGTGTGCGCTGTGAGCCGCCAACCGCCGCGCTCTCGGCTCGCGAATCTCACCGCGCCAGGCTATAAAACTTGGGTTTGTAAAGTTTGCATACCTCCGCGTAGGCCATACCGGTCCACACCACGATCTTCCCGTTCCGAACTGGGTGACATTTAAAGTATCGAGCGACCCACCGGAAGAGGCATTAAGTTCACCACACCCTCGTGACATAACAAACGCCCGACAGCCGCCAGATTTGCGGTTGACTAAAGACGTAATTAACTGGCGCGCTCAAGGAATTTATTCGCAATCTATTTCGCGGGGCTCTGAATTAATTTCGATTGTAATTTGTGTGACATTAGCTTGGTCCTTATAATTTAAGTCATTAATTCCTGCTCGTTTTACAGGAGTAATAATTTAAGCTATGGAATAACGAGTTAAGTCTAGTAGTTACTGAATAGAATAAACCTTTACTCGCTTCAATTAATACTTGTTCTAAATAATTAATTGATTTGTTATTTATTTACCAAGTCTTTATGTACACCAATAAGTTACTATTATAGTAGAGTGGTTATAGTACAGCAGCATAACATAAAATAAATAATTGCTTAAAGCATCAAAGGAAAGCTCAGCGCAACTTGTGCAAGCTTACAATAAGTGTGAACTTAATAATTTCACGCTGGAAGCTCTTTGACGAAGCTGCCGCAGCGGCATTCTTGTAGCCTTAGTAGAGTTAATGGAATAATCTACCTACTTCAGACGAGGTCAGATGTCAATTATGCAGTTCAAGACAAACTTTATGACAGCATTTTTACAGCAGATTAAAGATAAAGTAAGTATAAATGTAGAGACTTTCAATTTAAAAATACTCCACATAATGGCTGCGGTAAAATAGTTAAAATTTTTATTTCTTCAACGTTAGCACCAAACTCAGAAACTTTAGGAAATATTTTACACAAAATAGGTCTAGCCTAGTTTGAACGATGTCGAAAACAAAGTTAAACATTTAACAGAAGTTCCATATCGTTTTAGAGGCGGTCGGGTCGTTGAATATTCATATCTTGCGAGTCAGTGATGTGTGTCGGAAGCGGCAATTTAGTCAAAACAAGTTGTGATTGCTCGCCAAATTGGTGTTTGTGGCCGTTTTCCGATGCCCGCTGCGGGCGCCTGACCCGCCCGAAAATACCTTCGTCAAAAGAATTACGAATTATGCGAATCGATTAGAACCGATTACGATTCTCATACGATTAATCCGTGACATATTGATAAAGCAATAAAAGGATAGTCTGTGGTATTTTTTAATTTGCGAAAACACGCGATGGTTACAAAATTAATTAATGTATGGTATTAATAATGGTAGGGCCCAAAAGATAAGGAGACATGTAAAGTGCCCCATAAGGGCTACCTTTTCTTTTTTTATTATTTACATTTTGACGTTCATAAGTGCCACTTGTGGTCTAAACTGAATAAATATTTTTGATTTTGATTTTAATTTGTATTTTATGTAATATCTATTCATTATGCTAGCAAGAATCGCAGAATTGCTAAAATCAAGTGGCAGTGGGCGGGGCACATAGCTCGTAGAGATGATGGCCGTTGGGGCAGGAAAGTTCTCGAGTGGCGACCACGGGCTGGAAGACGTAGCGTGGGCAGGCCTCCTACTAGGTGGACCGACGATCTGGTAAAGGTCGCGGGAAGAGCCTGGATGCGGGCAGCGCAGGACCGTTCATTGTGGAAAACCTTGGGGGAGGCCTTTGTCTAGCAGTGGACGTCATTTGGCTGAAACAACAACATGTTAGCAAGATAGGTCTCCATCGTACAAGAATAAGCCAAGAAATCCAACAAGTCACGAATATTGCAGATATGTAATTAGTTATCGAGGATATTTAATAAAGGTCCAATCAACTTCAGCCGGAGCCATTACAGTCCGTAACAAATCCTGATTTATTGAGGTATTTGGTCACTGGGAAAGTTAATAATTATTCATTCAAATTATTGGCTAAAGCTATTATTAGTCGAAGCGGTAAATATCGGAGTAATATGCATTTTAGCGTCGGTACTGCGCGCGCGCCGCGGGCGAGGATCAGGCGCGCATTCCGGCCAAACATAGTGAATCAGTCGCCATTTCTGATTTTCTGCATACACTCTCGGTTACTTTTCAGACACTTCTAAAAGGGATGTGAACTTCACTTTCACTCGCATAACTGATGCATGAAATGGGTACTGTTATCTTTGACTTCCCACGTCAATATATCATCTAGAAAAGTACCGAACTTTTGATTTATCTAAAAATTTACATATTGGTATCTTATCGGGCAAAATATCAGAGGTGCTAACGTGACTTCGTTCTATATTTAAACGTCTAAAGTTACAAAAATAAAGTGTAGCTCTAACGTGCTTGACGTTCTCCAGTGTCCGATTACCACAAACTTGAGAAGCCCGAGGCCTGTCGCTAATCTGACATCTTTGAAGCTTCATTAAAGCTCGGCTTCACTATGAGAGCACCCTAAGCGGTGTCAGTGTCATGTGACCCGCGTATTTCAAAGGCGAGTCGTGGTTTTGCCATTTTATTTGTTCAGCGAGTACCTTTGCTTACGTTCAGTTTATTGAACTGCAAGCGCATGAGTGCTCTCCCAAGAAATGCCGGCTCGACTAAGCAATCTTGTACTGAGTATTATTTCACCTTTAGGTAATGTAATTCTTCGTAAAATAAGATGATTTAATGTTTAAAAATAAAATTGTTAGCCTTGGTTTTTAATAGTTAATAATAAAGTAGGCACACAAAAGCTTTATTGCCGCACGTGAATACCACAAGGAGCTTTGTTCTGACATGAGTGGAGCTTTATATTGGGTACAAAAGTTCGTCTCCAAGCAGCCAAAACACGAACGGTCGTTAAAAAAAACCACTGACCCGAGCGACTCGAGGTATTCAGAAATCAATCAATGTAATAAACATTTTGTGTGCTATCAGAAATCCAATAAGTATCAAAATACAATAAAATTTTGTAACCGAACCGGTATTGAATAATAAAGTGAGGGGCATTTCATTCGAACTTTATATTATATCTAGAGTTTATTTACTTTGTACCTGTAAATAAACTCTAGATATTTGTACTTTACAAGTTCGGCCATTACGATCTCCAAATCTACAACAATACGAGGTAAAGTTTTAAAGAACAAAATAGTATTTACCCGTAGATCGGACGAGCCAGATGACGTCGAGGTGCTGCTGCTACTGGTGAGAGGTCCGTTCCGATACATTTCCAATTCAATTTAAGTCAACACAGTATCAGGAGTGAACTATGCAAATAGTGCTGTTCCAAACCGGACACAATTCACTGCACTATCCGCGGCACACGCGAGCTGAGCTTTCTTCAGTTAGCAGTCATTAGCGCACCACAGCCGTGTAACACATTGTTTCAAATGTAAGAGTCTGCCTTTCATTGTAATGCATGTTTTCGTCCATTACCCTTTTGTACAACACGGAACTGCTTTGAGCACAACACTGAAAGACCACACAAATGACAAATGACAAATTATGTAACTTTAACGTTTATTTACTAAACCATCCGCTTACTGGTATAACCTGTGCAGAGCACCTGTGCGTTAAGCAATGGCATACGTGACTCAAATAAGCGCCTTATCGATAAGTTGTGTGGCATAACACACCTTATCGGCCGCAATCGTCATTGCCACTAATATCGGAATCTAGTTTCGGTGTGATAAAAATCCTTTTCACCTTGAACATGGCTTGAATGCACGCTTAATCGAATGGCATTTCTTTTAAAGCTTATCGAATGCATATCTGTATGTAAATAATTAGCAAAGCACATTCTTATCATAAAAGTTGCAATTATCAGTATTATTAACATTAATCAAAACTACTTTCAGATTTTAATATTAAAATATAACATCGATATGCTGTCGGTCATTGAGAAGAGAAAATGGCAAATAACATGCAGCGGCCTTGACTGTCTCTCATCCGCGCCGTAAGGCTTCGATAAATCATTTGCATTTGACTGAAAATTATAATATGTTAAATAAAATGGCAAGCTACGCAGGTAGATAATACGAGTCATTTTAGGCAATAGGTGATATCTTTTAAGTCTTAGACATTGTATTGATAGTTTAATCCTTGCTCTACATTCGCTATGTACTTACAACTTTATTGAAGTGAGCGTCATGAAGCTTGAAAGCTTAAACTGAATGTTCGATTGTGATTTCACAACTACCGTCATAGGCCTATGTAACAGACCTAAATCCGTTGAACCATAAACAAGAGTAACCATTAAGAATAATCACCGCAGACGTTCAGCTAGCGCTCTCCTTATTCGGTCCCAAAGTTCTTAATAGTCCATTATGTCGGAATTTATAACATAATAACAACAGAATTTGCACAGATTTCGCGAGATCTTCAATGGTAGCCGTTAGCGTTATTTATAGGCTGCGGTGTGGATGGTTTTGTTTGGGTTCGGTCGGGGTGCGTTTGCGAAATGATGCGTGAATTCGCGTGCGCGTGGGCCAGTCGGCGCGCGCGGCGGCACTGAGGCGGCGGCGCGGGCGCAGCGCACGAGGGCGAGCGTTGCACCTGACTCGCCCGCGCCCGCGGCGCCGCCTCCAGCTTCCACATCCACTTCCAGGTACCAAGGAGATGCAATCCCGCCGCTCGCATGCCGGCACGCTCCAGCTCGCGTTACTTCTCGGTACTATCGGCGAAGTCGTCGCATAACTTCGGACTAATAGCGTTTAACCAGCTTAGCAAGATTATAGGAACAGAGCGAATGACTCACGTCAGTCGATTTAGTTTAATTAGCCAGTCAAATAACCCACGCACACTAGTAGCTTTTCATTGATAAGCGTTGATAATAAATAAGACCTAATTATCCTCCAATTTGCCTAATTACTAAAAATATTTGCTTTGGAATTACCGACATAAAATTAAGTAAGTAGGCTATTTATATTATATTTTAAATTTTCAAATATCAACAACATTTTGTGTATTTTATTTAACAGCTAATAAGATATTTTTGGCTCAAGTAAAGTCATTATGACGCGCGGCATCTTTGGACTTCAATCACAAAAACAGATTCCCAAAACGACCAGGGATTCCGGGTAGCCGTCAGGTCAATAAACAGAGGAGGGCAATTTGCATTCAGGAGCCGCGCGCATCCGCGGCTTCACTCGCAGCGACGACTCCTAAGTTCAACCGCACTTGCGAGTAAGCGATAGCGGGTGTGACAGCTTTTTTGATCATTTAATGACACTGAAAACTATATTATATTATGGAAATTGATCCTAAAGTTTAGCAGAACTAAACGCATAATGGAAAGTCTCAACTAGCGAATTTGTTAGAGCTTAATCATCTTTAAAGTGTGGCTAAATCACTAATGTAATCAGCAATAACTTCCAAGATTATCAAAAACGTACAACCAGTTATTGATGTTAATCAAGTTCATGATCATTCACCCTTTTCGCAGGTTATCTCGGGTCGTCGCAGCATGTTTTCCTCTTTTACAAAATACGGTACCTAGGTTTCAAAGGATTTTTGACTAATTTCGAAGTTCACCGTGGAATATTTTAAACATATTTCATTATTTGGGCTATTTGTATGAACTCACTGTGGCATGTTATGAAGTTGTAACAAGTGCTATTTTGCGACAAAATAGAGTCTTACATGCTGCTGTCGACCGTACTTTATAATGTTACAGTTCGTCGCGTGTAACTTCACAAACAGTGACTCTAAGGACACATCCGAAGCCAACTTTAAAAATGAATGCTCCAAAAGCTGGAATTCGAGGCCAGTCTCTTCAAAAAGTCAGTAACAATTTTACAACTTGGAAGGCCTCGCAGAGGAACGACCTTGGGAATATATCCAAGTCGTTTCGAGAAGTAGAGCTCCCCTTCTGCACTTTATATTCTGCATTAAAAATACACTGCACTCTAGCGAGTTTACGATAAGAGTTATCGATTTTCATCTTACCAAAAAAATATTTAACAGCTGTGTTGTACGTGTTAACGTGCATTTAAATTATTATAATACAGCTTCCTAAATTAGGCAATATCTCATCTGAACAAATTGATGAGGTGCTTGTAGCTTGATAGCGGCAACGCTTTAGTTGATTGACGAAATTAAGCAACCTACATCGCCATCTTCAATGGATGGGTGATCATTCAGACCATATTTGGCTATGGTAGAGCCATCGTAATCGAAGTCACATTTTCGTCTTTCTGAGAACGTCTCGCGGTTTGGACTGCAAACAATAGCAAGTTAGTAGCAGGTAAAATTGTGTCAAAATGACGGCTAAACCACTGCTGTCCTAAACCGGCATTTATACAAACGTTTCCGTGAATCGGGATTAAGACCGTTAAAACTTGGTCTCGGCAAGATTCATTTGATGTTATCACTAGTCGTTAAGCATAATCTTCGGACTTTAAGCACTTGACTGAAAGTTTGTCCACTTATCATATAAACCTCCATCAAATATTGAACCAAGATTGTTGGTCCCATGGCACCTTTGCCCTGCAGTGGGATAGTATTGTGTAAAAAGCTCACTTACTTATAATTTGCTACTGAGGCAATTTATTTCACAAGTTTTATAATTAATCTAGCTTTAGTTAGATTTACAGTAAGTCTCATAAATTTAGTTGTAATATAAAATAATCGGTTCCTGTACAAACAATTTCAAAACCGCTATATAACTTTCGCTTAAACTGCCAGAGGCATATTAAATATAACTAATTCCTATTCATTGATGACCCAGTTTGATGATTCAAAGCGAAACAAATATTCGCTTTTCATTTTCGCATCGAGTAATATTCGAATAAAAAAGTGAGGCACTAAATCGAGTGTTGAGCATGAATTATGAGCATCTCGAGTAAAACAGCGGTAATAAATCCTATGTTCAGTACCTCTAGTAGGAAAAACTTTCGAGTTCGTTTCGTTGCGTATTCAAAGTGTCATCGAAAAATTTTGTATGAAAAATTAAACAGCGCCCCCTAGGGCGGCTATAATATAGGGGGCGCTGTTTAATTTTTCATACAAAATTTTTCGATGACACTTTGAATACGCAACGAAACGAACTCGAAAGTTTTTCCTACTAGAGGTACTGCTACTAAGATACTATTTCGCAAATCCGTGTCATTCGAGGGCAATGAATTCGTCAATGTTTAATACTAGGAGAATAAAGTAAGGCATTTCAGTATTTTTCCCTTTCGATTTTTAGTACTTACTTATTGTGTCTTTTGAAAACGCTTATTTAGTGTAAGAACGAAGCTTATTTTTGGCCGTAAAACTAAGATAAGCAAGCACGAGTGGCTGTATGACCGAATAAATGCATAATTTGATCGCATGTTTCAAAGGATAAACATAAAAGTTTACATCAAATGACTAAAGCTGAGTTGCACCACCTGACCGTACTTATAACGATAACCGGTGCTTTTTGTATGGAGTTTGACAGACTTTTGACGTTTGTTAAAGTCAAAGTAAGATGGTGTAACCCAGCCTAAGTGAAGTACCCACTCCAACTTGATAGTCTAGACTTCTTGTTTACCTAGCTATGTTGTTTGAACAAGTGTCAGATGTGACGTCACAGATCGGAACATTGACTCCGTGTAACGGAGCTCTACAATCTACATAATAACACCCTTCACTGTTTACTTTTTATCCATCGTTTGTGAAATATTGCCTGCGACGGGTTTGTCGCAAACTGGTTATTGTTATTTTTTGCCTGTCTTATATTTGCTTGGGACTCAAAACTTTAGCAATAATTAATAAACTTCATCTTACAGTATATGGCACCACTTTGTACCTCTCGAAAGCCACTGAGCAGATGTACATTTTATTTAAGCTTTTCGTAGAATATTTATTAGTGAAACTTTTAACTTAAAAGCTTCTATTGGTAGAATTAAAAAAAAATACTTCAGTTAAACTGCTGCTCTGTCTCATTTGTTCCAGAAGACGTTGGTTGAAACATTTAGCTAAATAACTCACTTAGAATAAACAACAAGCTTGTAAGTAAGTCCGCCAGACAAACTTAATTTAAGACCTAGAGGTGTCGCTATAAAAGAAGACCGCAGGCGAAGACCGGTATAATTAAACCAAACTTTACATTTGTTCGAGGGGCTTGAGTTTTAATTGAATAATCCTCTCCGTAGTAATTCCAAAAGACAATTCTAACTTTGGGACTTTATCTTTTATAGACTCTTGTAATTCGATGTCGATATATCGACTGTTAAGAATATTCTTAACAGTCTTTTTAAATTGCAATTGCGGACCATCAATCAATCACTGTCTAGTTCCAATATTGAGTACCCACTTAGAAGGCGGAGGATTTTTTGACATAAATAGTGACGCAAAAAAAAATCCGGAAAATCTTCAGTTTTCCTACATTGTTTAATTATTTTTTCCTTTGGTGAAACTTGATTTTGAAAGATATGAAATTACATGTTTTCAGTTGTCCATTGAACAATGAATTTCCCGATCTTGATCTGTATTAATGTGATTTTTCATCATTTTTGTGAAAAAGATATCGTATTCGTGAAAATTAATTGATTTCACTGTTTCGCCAACCTTGTTCCTTTGATTGTTCGTTCATATAATAACAATCAAAAGTGTTCATATAGGTAATGCATACCTATTATGTGAACATTGTGAATTGTGCCTACAATTAATTAATGCTCATAGAATATGCATACCAAACTAAACGCCGGTCCGTATTATTCACGCCGAGTGAGCCGAGGCTAACGTGGCAGGGAGAGGCGTGAACGCCGACATCGGGAATTCAATAAAATTTTGCGGCCGCATGCAACCTAGAACGGACCTGTGAAAATTGGTTCCAGCATATTGGCGTTGTACCAGTATTTGTGCTTTAGCGAAGAAAGTATCAAAGTTTTAAGTGGATAACTGCAACCTCATTATGTAAAGCACATAGAAGTACCAACTGATATATTGTAATAAAACCGAGATTAAGATTGATCTAAGTAAAATTTTAAATAAAAACTTAAGCTACCTTATTCAAATTGTATTTCTAGGACCGGTAAAAAATTCATAATTTTAAAATTACTTTACGAGTAAACTGACGGCTATAATAACACTTCTGTTGTGTTCCTGGTGGCGGTATATAATATCAAAGATACCTTAGTAGTAAAGTTATAATATCTACTCGCATAAAAATACTTCGTTAGTCCGTAGGAACATCCCCGATGGTCTTTAGGTAGAAGCCTGCAGTCGTAAAGAAGGTTGGAAATGAAACCTTCGTATAGAATTCATTAAGGTGAAGCTCCCTCTTCCATTATAATTTATAAGACCTCCACTTAATGTAAAGTGGGTAATAACTGAAATCTGGGTAAGCAAACAAATTGAACTTTTTTAAACTTTGCACTTTCCCCAAGAAGGTATATCCATGAAACATCCTTTTTGTGCTGCTATTATTTTATTCTAAAAGCAAACTGAAGCTTTTAGCTCTTTTATACTATATTATCACACACTCCAGGAATAACTTTTTGAAACTGTTCCTCTAGCATTAGTGTAGCCCTAAAAGTTTAATTTCAGGTTTTTGTAATTTATTATGTTGGATATCTCATTAATACTCTAGAATACATTTTATTTCTACTACATAGTAGGTAATATTGATTCTAAGATTAGCTTCCATCTAGCTAAAAGAAGCATTTCAATAATCGTATAAATAAATGAGAGTTCTTGTCTGACTGGACGGCTGTCTGAAAAACAATTTCCACGCGTACGAAGTTACGACCTAAGTTAATCACATTCCAAAAAGAAAAATCTATCTACAAGGTTTATGAGTCTACTCTAACATGATGAAAGTCATAAAACAGAAACTTCTGTTTATTGTGGACAAATCCACAAGTAAAGAAATAAAGAGTTGTTAAATGTTTACACCTCATCTTATTTTTGGTTCAATGAGCTGTTCCGCGTATCTTGTATGGAATCCGTGCGGTTGTAATGAGACGCGCGCCGCTTTACACGCCGACGAATAAAACCAAAAAACACATATTGATATTGCAGATTGTGTTCGATACGGACGCCTGAGTGTCGACCAGGCCCTTCGCTGGTCCACTGCATTCTTGCGATATGTTCATATTTTACATTAATATTTTTTTGGAATTTCTTGCGATCTCCAGTTTCGATGTTCAACACAAAAAACCTTTTCTGCATTCGATGTTTCGTACAAATATGGATGTTAAGATATCTTATTGGATGAATGAAAGAAATTGTTTTAAATATTTTCTTTACTGTATTTTCCAATTCAATCCCCAAAATATACACGTATATTTTCTAAAAAAGAACAGATAGTCCTAAACACACAGCAAAACTTTATAGTCCTGTGGATTGTACAGTTTACTTTTATTAAGACTTATTTACCTATACCTCACACTACAGTATCGACGTATACCTCGTAAGCACATACGTTTGCGTGTCCATACTCCTACGCGGCGCTGTAAAATTTATGGCCATTTTACGATTCAATTTACATTTAAAAAGCAAGTAACGGTCTTCAATGATCTCGGGCTTTTGGGAATAACAGCACCCACACAATATTCGGCAATTACTGCGACTCCTTAATGCTGCCGAACGGTCACTTATTCTGTCACAACAAGCTGAGGATCCTCGTACTTTTCGAAAGTACATTCGCGTTAAGATATTAATATTTTAATTTGTCTGCGGCGAGAAACAGCGGTAAGAGGCGCGGTAAAACTGATATGTGTCAGTTTAATAAAGTGTAAGCGATAAGACTGTTGTCATCGCTCCAAAGTACGTGAATAATCGTCAATTACTAAGAAGCCGACGGCAACGGAGCAGCGACCTGAATTTTAAGCTCCGCTGTCTTTTGACCGTTGTGTATGTGAAGACAATGATAAAACAGCGTTACCCATCCATCCGTAAATAACTATGAGTCATCACTGAATAAGTTTAAAGTAAAAATAAAGTAACATATTTACTTAACAAAAATATTTTCTGTACGTAGAAAAATACTTTCAGGTATGAACCAGTGGACTGAAACTGAAACACTTCTACGCAATTTCAATTTCATTGGCATTCTTTAACAACTTAATTGTTGGGGCAGGAAAGTTCTCGAGTGGCGACCACGGGCTGGAAGACGTAGCGTGGGCAGGCCTCCTACTAGGTGGACCGACGATCTGGTGAAGGTCGCGGGAAGAGCCTGGATGCGGGCAGCGCAGGACCGTTCATTGTGGAAAACCTTGGGGGAGGCCTTTGTCCAGCAGTGGATGTCATTTGGCTGAAAACGAACGAACGAACGAACAACTTAATTGTCTTTCAGACCGTTACAAATGAACCTTTTCAACTGTGTTGAGTTTATTGGAAACTAACCCTTTCAGCAAGTATCTAACTTTAATTTTAGTGATGACGCAGTTGAGGAAAATTTACGAAAGAGAGATCAGGCAAACACCTAAATTGTGACTAACTTCAACCAGCCAGGGAGCAGTAAAAACAGCAAGATATAAGCTTTCTGGAGATCAGCAATATCAGCATATTCGCTTGACTTATTACATACATAGACCTCGTAGCTTAAAGCGCATTGCATTGCTGATTTTACACCATAAACTACAAAAACCCAAAGTACAATCTATGGTAGATAGTAGATAAAAAAAACTCTACATTAAGTTTTATTCTCGTGTAACTTATATTAATTTCCTTAATCGGTAGTCAGTATTATATTACTTACTTTTATTAAGCTGGGAATCTCTATCAAGCTCAAGTCAAGCGCTATGTTTACAAGCAATTAATATCCATAATTCTTCCTGACACCGGCAGACGGACTCATTTCATTTGCAATGCTAATTACAAGCACAGGAAACGTTTAAAATTCTGACGCACAGACTTATCTTTTTACAGAAAAATAAATGTTATTTCAGCACTTATTTCATTCCAAACTTTATTATCAGTAGGACGTCGTCGACGTGAACCTTTTACATTTACATTTGAGCTTCAATATATGTCATTAAAAGCTGAGAGAACTCTCAATCCCAAAGTATTTTTCAAGGCAAATTAATAACATTACATCCATAGAAGCATTAATCAGTTTTCAGTCATTTTAACTCAAGATTTTATGAAAATTATCCAATTTTTTTTTCAAATTAAGGAACTTTCCGAAAACAATAAGTCACGCGAAGGAGTTCAGTTACTAATTAAAAAAGGCTAAATTAACGTCTCCCTGGTTTAGTGATTAATGATTTGGACTTTCCATTTGGGGACTTTGAGTTCGATTCATGGACACGTAAATGTAAAAAATCTTTTAAAATTGTGGCTTATTATTTACGAAAACCTTGGGGAAAAACCTATTGTTCAAAATGAAATGTATCCGTGAATTTGAGGACACTCAAAGCCCTAATTTCCAGCAAATCAGCTAGTAATCATCTCAATAACAACGCCATTCAAGAGGCCACTGATAAGCTCAAGGTATAAGTCGCCAATTTGTTACAAAATCCATTTAACGGGTGAGCATTGTTTGTTTAAAGTCCAATTTCGGTAGGTCGGGGAACAATGGAAACGTGACCCGCGCGGCCCGCCGATTGGCATCGGAGCTAGTCCGCCGCGGAGGGCCGCCCTATTATCGGTTTTATGAATAAATTTAAATAAGCCGGATAAGCGCATGCAGAATGCGAAACACTCGCTCTAATGTCACGAAACTCACGAGCTACGATAAAGAAATGACTACAATGTATGCATTGACCATTGAAATGCAATCTTTATTCCACAAAGGAACATCGATATTAAACAATAACCGTACATGGTTGCGGCATCATAATAACTTTAGGAGCAGGTAGAGCGCACTATTTACGATCTATCCCCGAAGACGCTACGAATGTGAGTTGGATACAGGCATAAAATGGCGTAACCTATATTTTTACAGACTTTATAAGTTGACCTATACCTATGCCGCAGTAATAAACAAGCCATTACTTCTAGTGCTTTTTAAAATGTAGTTGTAATTTCATCGAATCGAAATTCTACTCTGAGTTACAACTTGACTTTTAAAATAATAAAAATAAAATGGGTTAGATGATTGTAATGTGGAATGTATAAATATTATCGAATTCGAATGCCCAAATGTAGAGGCCCAAGTAATACCAGGAGGAGAGAGAATAAACTGTACCTAGTAGGAACTCTACCAAAACATCTTTACATGATTTTCTTCGACTTTTGTTTTTCACAAAATTACTTGTCGGGCTAAATAATTTCACAATTTAAATAGAGTAGCCCACTAACAAAAAGGCAAACTCAAGACTATAATCAAACTAAGTACGTTCCTTTTAACGCCATCTCGTCGCTCGCGCATCAACTACTAAATAATGTAACGCGCATGCGTAACACTGCGCTACCTACGCTCATGTTCGAACGACACGTTTACGCCGAATATAGATGGCAGCACAAGCCTTTTGAAACTGAAAATATTTTTACAGTAGGGCAAATTATGTAGGTAAGTACGTGAATAATTAGATAATACGTGATATTTCTTCAAGGTGATTTTTAACGACGTTTTTTACGTTCATATCGAAAAAAGGTAGAGTTTGAAAATTTTCATGATTATTTATTTTACACTGAATCTACGTCGGTATTCACATAGTGGTAAAATTAAAATGAAATAAGAGTATAAACTGTTACGTACCTTGCTCTCGCATGCTGGATGGCAGACATATTTGCAAACTGAAACAAATTAAAATCATGATAGAACTGAACTTTATATGAAAAAGTAAGAACTTGCTGTTAAGATATATGCATATTATACACGATACACTTGTAGGGTTATAAAAGAGCTGTAGCAATCCATAAATGGGTCAGAGAAAGCTATACATCTGGATAAATATTAAATCGTTCGCGTCATGCAAAATAAACACATTACCAATTCGCTATTCGATATACTTAATTGTGCCTTGGTTATATGTGTTAGCAACGAAGAGGAAAATAATTTATTGTGGGTTTTTTTTTGTAATTTAAAACAGTTACAGATCGTGGACTGTAATTATTTAGATTATTTAACTAATCTCTCCCCTCGGGTATTAATTATGACTCTACAATATTGTTCGTTTGGAAATTAAAGATCTTCCAGACATGAAAGTATATTTTCATGAAGTATTTCCTGAAAGAACTAGTTAATAAATAAAACGTTAACAAGTATGAAAGTGCTGTATATTTTAGTATGCTTTATAGATAGAGCTAAGCATTTTTTTGCATTATATTCAGGAAAAGTGTTCAAATTGGGGGAAAAATCCAATTACTGAAAACCACTAAGTAATTAACAAGTTAAGTAATAGATTCATTTATAAGAGTATGTTGCCAATATGGTAGTGATGGTAGGTAGGTACCTACCATTTGACTAAATTGTAATAATTTTAGGTAAAAAATTAACTTTAATCTCTAATCTTCATAAACTACCTCTTTCTTTATCTTCTTTTACTTAATCCATATTTGAAACTTGTAGTACCTAATGCAGGTGCGCATAAGCAAACTGTCATTGCATAGTTTTATGAATAAGAATTTCGGTACGTGACATTTATATTCGTCGGCATTTCGTTTACAATACTTGTACCTACTTGTCATCGTGACCTTTGAATGCCATGCTGCGTAGTTAAGAGTACAAACAAATCATTGTGTACAAATGTAAGTACAAAGTCTCTTAGAAAGTCACTAACTACCTCAAAGAAACAAAAAACCATAATGTTACGCACAAAACTAAGTAACTACAAATATATTTTATCTAGTTACTTTAAACATAACTCTACACAAATGAATATTTATGTCTGCGTAGACTTTTAAGTTTTTCCATTAACATTCAATGTAATATGCGGTTTTGTTTGGCAAAGTAACGTACATTTTCTCTAATATTTTTTGAATAGAAACAGTAGTCGAGACCTTTGAAAAATACCAGAAGGTGAGATGTAGAGTCACATTATTACCTACTTTACTGTTGACTATAAAGACAGTGGTGTGGTTTGCGATATTTTTGTAAATTGCAATTAAAAATATCCAAAACAAAAGACGAAATGAAACTGAAACTGAGGACCTACCTATTAACACTAATTGGGGCTGGATTCAGCTATAAATCGCTATAGAAAATATTTTTATTGCGTATTCAATGTCACGTAGCGATTAGTCTGTTCACACTAGTACACTAATACCCTGTATCTAAAAACTTTTCGGCAGAATTAAGGCCCAATAGTGACTATAGGTACCTACTTTGATAGGCTATGTAGGAAGGACTAGTGATTTATGGTTTAAGCCACCATTCTCTAGCACTTTTAGATGTTCCTAGACTCATTTTAAGTTACAATGGTTTGTACCTCTACAGCATGAGGCCTGCGCGCTCACCGGCTGGTGGCACCAGTGGCACGGCCGCGGCTTGCGCAGCGACTTGCTGCGGAACGCGTGCGCCTGCCCCACGCCCTCTTTCTGCAACAAACAAACATTTTACACGTCTAAGATACAACATGAAAATCGGTGGATAACAGTTGAAGTCATGTAAGTTCCCCTCTTGGCACCCTTTGCGCGCGGAACCCAAAAGGCGCAGTTACACTATGCGAGAAATTGCACTTCAGTTACTTTCGCCATTTATGTCGCCCACACTTCTTCAGTGTGCTTGCTCACGCTTCTGTTTGATCAGCATAGTGTAACTGCGCCTTAACAAAATAATGGTTATTAAACTGATACAGTCCATGAGTAATTAATGCTCATTAGAGTGTTACAGTTACAGTAAGTAGTAACGTAAGCACGTTAATTTAGATCATAAACAGAACAATTTGTATCATTGTAGGAGGTACCTACTGGTATGAATCATCATATCCAATTATCGAGCTACCGTCAAAATACCATCTACAGTTTGCCAGCTTTTGGTACCAAGGTAAAGTTTACTGTTAAGGAGTTGGCAGAGTTCAATACTATAATATTAAAGTTCGACAATTCGTCATGGTCCCGGCGGGCCCATGTTTGGGCAACACTTCATTTCCCATAGCTCGAGCAAACAGCCGCGGGCGCGTGGACTAGGAACCGTTTAGCGCGGGCGCGTGAAATGACGCCGCTTTGTTGCTCGCTAGGGATGCCCGCTATTTCATGCATCGTTTGCTTAGATTTGGCCGAATCATTGCGAATAATCTTTGGCAAATTCAATCAATTGGAAGCAATTTTCCTTATCATCGAACAGGGAATTTTGTCCATAAAGGATGTATATTCCACTTACTATTACGCATTACTGCATTGGTTCCAGTGTTATAATTTTATATTATTACATAGTAACAATTATGTATTCTGTGGTAGTAATATGAGTTCCAGATACATTTAAGTACATACGTGTGATATAAGTGTTATCTCTATGTTGTTCAATTTATATTACAGTCAATGAGTCAGATCGAACACCCATATGATTCGATCATAATAGATACGATTCGGTCTAGCGCGCCCTAGCGTCGGGTCTAGGCGAGGGAGAGCCGGGATTTATGGAGGCACGAGCACGACCAGCGACCACCGGCCAGCGACCACCGGCCCACTATACCTGCCCGAGTGCCCGCAGCCTTCGTTAGCTACACAATGCACGCGAGCCCATTCAACACTGCGCCAGCAATTACTCCTTTTTTTAATTCATACCTCAGTCAAGTATGCACAAAGGTTTTTGCTTTAGTTAGAATTTCTCGCTAAACAAATGACACAGGCAGGAACTCCGTAATCAATTGTGATTTTTACATCGCTACGGAGATTCATAATAATGATTGCCAGCAAAGATAAACGCTGCACAAACGCACAGCAATTTACCCGGACAGTTGCGAGTAAAAACATATTATTACACGTGCGAAGTTATTATAGCAATGCGTAATGAGTTTTCAGTATCCGACCCATGATCAGCTCTCTATTCCGAAACAGGTTTTCTACACTCCGTTGACATCACAATGCGTGAGTAAATAATTAGTTTCCATTCAATCTAACTATGCAGACCACCGCTGTACTAAGTATTCGTTCTTACTTGCAATTTGCATTCAATAATACCCCGGTAGGCCATGATCTTTATCTCTTAAAGCCCTGACATGTTTTGCACTCGTTAGCAAATTGTAACTGACAGCTACAAATCAGATCTCGTTATGTGTGGTTGGAAACTAGCGGGGAGGAAATAGGCTATCTCCTGGACTCGTTCTAATTGGTATGCACAGCGTTTTGAAGCAAATACAATGTACAATTTGCCTGGATATGTAGAGGGCTAGTTGTGCGCGTAATAGGAGTGCGAGATATCTCAGTCGGCTGCGCAGGCGCCGGCTGTGGCGCCACATTTGCAGCGCACATGACCGCGCTTGCGCTGCGTAAGTCCGAAATAAATCATTCCTCTGTCTTATCGGCATTCAACCAATGTTCGAGTGCTTGTCTGGTTTTCTCGTGTTCTGTTATTTGGTCAGATATTATTAGCATGTTACATTTATTGTTACTATGTATGTATTGCTCTACCACTTAATACTACTTACTCAGACAAAAGATATTTAATCTAAAATATTTCATCGTAAATATTTAAAACCGTTAAGTCCCAGTAAATGTAGAGTCGGAATCTTTAAAACGGGTTCTTTAATGCATTCAAAAAGATGTGCTTACCAACATAATAACAAATCACATCACGCATAGCTCAATGCGCACGCACATGGCCGGCACACACGTGGTGAGTGCGTCGGCTGTTGCGATCACCTGCCCGCGCGCATCCGACCAGCCCGTGCCAAGTGCGACAAAAAACCGTACACAGTAGCAAGAAGCATCAGCACAACAAAACTGACAATACAATCGTCACAACGCACCATTAACTAACTGAATCAAATTTCAATGAACAGCTGGTCGCGTGCTTCTAAACAAACAATGAGATCGACTGCACTGACAAATAGTTGTATCCATTCACTTAATTAAAGCGTTCGAAAACGAATAGGCCATTCGAAGCCACTAAATGCTTTGTTACACGGAAAAATACTGCCAGCAACAATGGCCTGGGTCCACTTACTGCAATAAAAATGCATAGGTTTCACATTACTCACAGTGGTCCACTAAAATTCTGATTCGGTACGATATTAATTCCGCCGCCCCTACTAATTCTCGGAAATGTATACTCCGAGGAGTAATTCACTAAAACCCTGCAGTAATTGCATTAGCGCTCGCTGCGGCTGGGAGGTCTTGTTCCGCCGCTTGAAACTTGTGCTCGAACATTCCTTGAATGGGGAGCCCGGTGACAATATATCGTTTGTTTTAATAACGAACGTAAGCCGGAAAAGCCCTCACATTAAAAATCTCTTTAGCAAGAGTGTTGTAATAATAACTTAGCATCCCTCAGTTTCTTTAAGCTTGTAACAACAAACTTTTTACCGAGGTGTCTCTGTTAAGGATTGAGTTATATCTTCCGTCGTCTCTAGTAAGTTAAGTACTTTACGCCGCTCGCTCAAATAAACAAAAAAGGGTAGAGCCCCTAAGCCGGGTATCGGTGTGGCCACTCCACGGCTCCGCCGGACCATCCCAGCAGTGAAATGTGGGAATTTATTAGACCGGCCCGAATTCAAAATTATGTCACCTACACCATGAAAAAATATCATTTATTTATTTATTTATTTTATTGGGCTATCAACATGAGATACAGTATTATACACAATTAAAAAAAATTAAGCCAAAGATCTCTAGCTAACTGCTCCCACACAAACGATATATTGTAAATCAGATATAACATAAGTATAGGTGTTTGTAATTTAAATCGTTATTCACAACCGACCTTGTCCAAATGGGAGAGGTATTTACCGCTTAATTACTGTATGTGATATCATCATGAACTTCCGCTAATTCAGATCGCAGTTCCCACTTAGTGTGTCCTGTCCCCAGAGTGTGGTGAAATATTACCAACTGTGAAGAATCAATAGGACAATATTTAATAATTATTGTATGGCACAATTATTTATATTAACTTTATCGCAATAATATTTTATAAAGTAACCATTAAACTGCTTACCTATTTTGTGATTATACTTGCTACTGGATCCAACAGTTATTTATTTACCAAGTGCCTACAAAACAACAATAAATTAGTTGTAAGTGAATGTTTCCATCGCACGAAAGTGAAATTAATATTTTCGGGATCGGCTCGGAACTTTTGATCGCTGGACACTGGATTGAGCCGCTGGGAACAAAGCCAGCTCGGAATGATGATCAATCAGCGGAAGCGGGCCCTTTGAGACAAACCTCTATTGTTTTGTAATCATAATCGGTAACTTCCATTTTTTCCTGGTGTATTACCTATGAACTTTTGTATTTATTCAGTTCTGATTGCACTGAAAACACTATACGACCTACTTATGCCTACGGTCTATGCGACACCATTAAACATAGTGTCACATAAAAAAATAATTGGCATGAAAGCTACGAGTTACGACGCAATTTGCAAACTCTACACTGCATAGGTAAGCTTATTAGCATGCCGGTGCTCACATATCAATCAATATGTCTAATAAAATATTACTATGACCGTCAGATAAGGTCAAACTCCTATAAATTGAATTCTTTTTATTTTAATTTCTTAATTTACTGCGCTATTCAGACTGGAATTTTCTGTTTAATATTCTCATTTAAACTGAAAGCAGGAAATCATAACATGCACCAAAAGGCCATTCACTCCCATTCGTGTTTAAAACATAGTAACGCGAAACTCGTGCAAGTAATTGTTAGGGAAGCAATTTGCAAGTTTCCCAAGCAACGTAGTATACAATAGTTCTGCGAAAAAGCTTCGGTCCTTTACAAGTAAGCTCTACCGCAATGCCAATAACTTGTAACAGCGTCCCGTGAAAGTTAAACAGAGTAACAACTAGCCGTACTTTTTTTTCTTTATCTACCTACACAGTATTTGAACAATGGAATCAATCCATCTACAAATAGACTAGAAAAAGCAGAGTATGTAACAGAAGATTAAGTAAGCCCGCATCGCATTGAACTACAAGATAAGACATTAACTAAAAAGAACCATNAAGAACCAATACGTTTGTCGGTAAGTAAAACATAAAACGTACGTAACTCACTTAACCGAGTTTCCTATTACTGTAAAAGGTTGACAAGCATATCGCATCAAGTCCTATCTCAGTCAACAAGAGCAAGCAAAGATGTTATCAAAATATCTTAAAGTTGTATTGTCTCCCATGTGCACTTTTGAATCTCGTAGTATGTAGGTGTGTTTTAAGTCTAAGTCTAAGTAGAGCATACAATAAAAGTCTTATTAAGTTCTACCAATTGCCATAAAGAAATTTGGTAAGTACCTACTTAGAGTCCTTATTTCAAATATCCAAGCGGCATTGTAGATACGCTTTTATGTTAGGTAATAAACAGTGTTTGTGTGTAAGTATTATGGTTTTACATCACATTGTACATGAAATTTGGACAGTAAAATTACGGCATCGCGGCGATAAGCGCAATGGTCGCAAGTGCGATGCTCCATATTTCCGCTATCTTGTGTGCACAGCAGACGGCTCCTGGGCCCTGGGGCACGTGGTCTGATTTTCACAAATCTCCGTCGTATTATTTCGATGTACTTAACTAAAATGTTTATATTTGTACAGCTGTTTTCAGATTATTGATTAATTCGGTTGGCATGGAGTAATTTTAAGTCGAACTAATCAAAAACGACATTAACGCAATACAATGGTCCTCCCGAAATAGCTCTAGTTAATGATCCTTCATATTTCATATTTAGCACAATAACTTTCATCATTCATTACGTTCCATCCAAGGTCCAAAAGTATTCGGAGAAAATAAGAAAATCCTCTCGAACAAAGATCCCGTCAGACGCCATTCAACATTCGGGCGGCACAATACCATCTGTCGCTGGAGCGGCATTGGGACACACGGGCACGCAGTACGTGACATCCGTCTGGTAACGGGTCGATAAAACCCAAATAAAAAATTGTGGCGAGAGTTGGCGACAACATCTACAGGCATTTATCGCTTCTCAGTACCTGTGTACANCAAAACTAACTACGTAAGTCCTTATGAATGGATACTATGTATAAAGTAAATAATTATGTAAGTGGCATGTGTTGCTGGAGTGGAGTGCTGTCCACCTACAAGGTGGACCGACGACATCGTAAAGGTAGCAGGGAAGCGCTAGACGCAGGCCGCTACCAATCGATCATCATGGAAAGCATTGGGGGAGGCCTATGTTCAGCAGTGGACGTCCTGTGGCTGAAATGATGATGATGATGTGTTGCTGGACTTTATCTGCTTAGCTCGCAAGTATAACATGTCTTGTTAATCATGTCTCTATTGATTTAAGAAGATTCCCGTCTTAGGCAGTTCGATTTTTTAAAGTTATTTATGATTTAAGAAGAGGCTGACAAGGGTGGCTAAATATCTTGCGCTGCTTCTTCTCAGCACTGACCTATTTATGTCCCAAAATAAAAGTAGGGTTCAAGTGATACTAGGACGTGTTAAAGGGCTTTTTAAAAGCCTCTTTGTTGAAAACAAATGCATTTTATGACTTTACTTTTATATTATCCTTCTGTAGCCAAAAAGCAATCAATGTACAGTCGCGGAATGAAAAGGTTCGTCACCTTAGTGTCGGTTTTCGCTTGCACTAGGTACTGTAAGAGTCAAACCTGCCAACATAACAGTGCAAGAAACAGTGCTGCTAACATTTAAATAAATATGACGTTTGCTTACGAATAAGGTTTTGCTTGTTTATTTTTCTATCCCATCAGTGCAATGCAATGATGACATTGACCAATTGACAATAGATTTTTTTTTATAGAAATAATAATGTCAGGTTGAACCAACAAGAAGGTTTTAGTTTATCAATCACTAGCTTTCCGCCCGCGGCTTCGCCCGCGTGGAATTTTGTCTGTCACAGAAAAACTTTATCGCGCGCGTCCCTGTTTCAAAAACCGGGATAAAAACTATCCTATGTTCTTTCCCGGGACTCAAACTATCTCTATGCCAAATTTCATCAAAATCGGTTGCGAGGTTTAAGCGGGAAAGCGTAACAGACAGACAGACAGACAGACAGACAGACAGACAGACAGACAGACAGACAGAGTTACTTTCGCATTTATAATATTAGTTGGGATAGTTGGGATAATAATCTTCTTGACAAGATAAATCGTCAAACAACTTTGATCTGAATAAT
This sequence comes from Ostrinia furnacalis, assembly GCF_004193835.3. Classification (NCBI taxonomy): domain Eukaryota; kingdom Metazoa; phylum Arthropoda; class Insecta; order Lepidoptera; family Crambidae; genus Ostrinia; species Ostrinia furnacalis. Next base: position 131,942 of record NW_021131481.1, on the reverse strand, counting down.
TTTGAACTTTACTGCCGAATAGTTAAAGATTATTTTCTCTAACTCGAGATTATTTTGTAACATAGTTTCAAAAGGTAATATGTGCTCGCGATTCGTTGAAGGAATCAATTTGAAAACTGACGAACCTTTTCATTCCGTGACTGTACATTGATCCTTAGTCCGTGATACACATACACTATGCGACTATCGGGAATAGATTAAATTGTCGCAAGGAGCATCGTGACGAGCGCCGATCGCCCGCGAGAACCGGATGGTGTCTCCAATGCTTAATTAGGGAATTCGAAATGTATAATTACCATTGTAAATAAGTGACGACGAGATAACTGGCGCGCATTTAAATATAACGCATTTAAACAAACACCGACCTAAGCACCTAGTTAAACTTTCTAGTTATAAATATCTTCTGAGAGTTATTTTTGACGACTGAGTGAATACAATTTAGATACGGATTAACTGTTTTATTTATGAGTAATAATAACAATAAATGGATGATAAAGTGTACCTACACATAATAGCTTTGTTTGCCTGTCTATGTTATCAGTTAATATGTAAATTAATTTAAATGTAACATTTCAGTTTTATAATATCTAAGTGCAGAAAATTAATTTAATTAAGTGTGTAGAGGTAACTACGAGTTAGTTAGTAGTTAGGAACTACGAAGCTACGAAAAGATGATCATGCCGACTACGTCGTAGTATCATAAAATATTTAAAAATTAGTACATAAGCAAATAAAAGTCACCCCCAAAAACATATTTAATGTAATTGGCTCAACTTTAGCATTTACACCAGCTCTGTAACTGAAGATATACGGAGGTAGATACTGTCAGCGTTGCGATAACGGCACAATGTAATGTTTTTACGCTGTCATTCTGTTTAATATTCATCAAGCCCTCATTTCTTTACTCAAATGATGATACGTTGCAGTAATATCATTAATTTGTTCCGCTTAGAGAGCATACAATATTCAGCTTATTTTCATTAGTAGGTACTAAATTCTCAGGGCCTCGCTTCAAAAATAAACTGCAACCTACTACGATGGCTCCTACGTATACTGGCGTAAGTGAAAAAAGTAAATTTTACAGGAGAGCCATTTTAGTGGCCAGAACCATATTTTTGGGTCATATCTTCTGACCTACTAAAACGAATTTAATGAAATTTCACATTTAGCCTTAACATGTAATGCTTTTGCTACTGCTGTTATCAANATTATCTACATTTGTATCACCCATTATATGACATTCAGTTATTCAGTTACCTACTATACTCATTATAATAATTATTAGAATTATTTTTTCCTATTCCCTGGAGAGACTTTATAAAAAAAAGTGTCGGCCCAGTATGCGTAATTTTTCAAATATATTTTTTATACAATAATAGACATTATATTCCAAATTGCTTTATGTACTTCCTATCAAAGACATCTATAATTTATTTGATTACTATTGTAAATACCAGTAAAATTGCAATGCCCTTGCAGGGCCCATATGTTTACCTTACATATTTTATAAGACCTTACTGTACATACATACATATGTGATGCAATAAATAAATGAATATGAATATGAATATGAATATTTAAAAATTAGTACATAAGCAAATAAAAGTCACCCCCAAAAACATATTTAATGTAATTTGCTCAACTTTAGCATTTACACCAGCTCTGTAACTGAAGATATACGGAGGTAGATACTGTCAGCGTTGCGATAACGGCACAATGTAATGTTTTTACGCTGTCATTCTGTTTAATATTCATCAAGCCCTCATTTCTTTACTCAAATGATGATACGTTGCAGTAATATCATTAATTTGTTCCGCTTAGAGAGCATACAATATTCAGCTTATTTTCATTAGTAGGTAACTACTAAATTCTCAGGGCCTCACTTCAAAATAAACTGCAACCTACTAGGTACTCGTAATAGTTCAACTTAAGAAACAACACTGAAAAAGAAAATACACTATAGTTAAAAATATTCTACAAGTGCACATCAACATGCTGTCAAGTGGTGTTTAAAAAGAGTTCGCTGAAAATAATTAAAGTATTTTTGTTTCCACCGAAACTGAAAGAAAAGTAATTTTAGACGTAAACTTTCGGATCAATGACATTAAAATGTTTGGGCAATGGACGCCGTTAGACGGCAATCGTAATTAACTAATTATGGGCTATAATTAAGGTGGGATCCACCGCCGTCACGTTCCGTACTGCTTGCGGAAGACTTTATTACCGGCGTAATTGTTTTTTGTTAAAAACTTGTTTGAACTCTAACAAATTGGCGTTTTTGGCGCGTATAAGCTAATTTGTAAACGCCTATCGCACTTTCTGAATAAAATACGTAACATTAATAAAGCGTGTAATGCAGCACATCTATGGAAAACGATTATAAGACGCGCAAAAAGAAACGCTAATCTGAAAGAGTTCCTTGACGTCACGTTCCAACTGAGGAATTAAATGGATACCTATGTTACAGTCAAAACTCATAATCAGTCAGTTTTGACCGATTGTGATTTTTGACTGCAGATATGAATTCATGAATATTTTTAAAATTCATGAATATTTTTTTGTTATTATTTAAATCCTAAAACGTATTTTATTTTTATGATTTCAATTCTTAAAACAGATTAGTATGATGAAATTCCTGTGTCAAATTGATTGCAAAACCATGACATTAAAACTAAAACATGAAATACTCGAAATGGTACTTACAAAAAGTACCTACCTACATACTAAAATCGCAAATATTTTTACAGTGATTTATGTACCTACTGAAGGCTAAAGTTACCGAGATTGACTGTACTCGTATTAAAAATATCTTTTTTATGAAAGTTCAACGATCGTGACAGTGAAAATGGAATTCATCTGGCTATCACATGTATGTTTACACCAGACTCCGACAATAATGATGAGTTCATCTTAGTAACTGCTCCCAGCTTGCCATAATGTTTTAACGAGTCTGCCAGCTCTTGCGAAATAACATCTGCTGGGGCATTGCTTTCTTACTCAGTTGGGATTACACGGGGCGAGTATTTGAGAACAATCAGTTGGGGGACATGAAAGTTTTAGTTCAGAACTTATAGTTAAAATCAGACTTTTTTAATGTGCAATTTTTTTTGTAGGTACAAGATTTTTTTTTCAAAAATAGCTTGTATTACCAGTAGCAGCTTCAGCACAATAGTATACTTATACGGGAAATCATTCATGTTAAACAAAGGGAAATTATTATGTAACAATATTAAGTATGGATTAAAAATAAATTTTACAAATTTTTCTTCATTAATTCCTTTGTAAATTGAGTTCATTGGTATATAATATTTATTTATATATAATATTTATAAACACATAAATATTATATGTGACCTATTTATTTTATTAAAAGTAAAGAATTAAGAGATTAAGAATAATACAAATAATTAATTTGTAAATATTTAATTTTAGTCTATGTAGGTTTATTCTTAATCTCTTAATTCTTTACTTTTAATAAAACTAGATAATTTTATTTTATTATCTGATTTATTTATTAATAAAAACATTAAACAAATAGAAGAGAAAAATCTGTGCGACACAAAAGCTATTTATACGACCATGACGTCATTCTCAACGATCCGCGCAGCCGTATATACTGTACCGAAATTTCGCCGCTCCGATCATAAGCAGAGTGGCGCAGTGGAAGCGTGCTGGGCCCATAACCCAGAGGTCCGTAGATCGAAACTACGCTCTGCTATCGTGACGATATATTTTTTGGTTTTTGTTTTTTTTTTGTAGAAATTGCATTTTATCATTACATTTGCTTTAAATTATTTGAAAAAAAAAAAACTGAATTTTGTTTTTCTTTTTACTTCCAAGCCATGATACAATCTGGTTAACTCATAGCTTATTAAAAACAAAAACAGAATAGTTTTACACTTTATTGCCTTTTTCACCCCAGTAGGTGAGTGATGATGATGGGCAGGCACTCCCTTTATGATTAGATAGGGTTCGTCCCTCATTTAGAGGGTGGAAAAGTATAGAAAGTAATATACGAAGCGTGGCAAAAGGTAAGGTTATTTTATACAAACTAGTAGACGCTCAAAGTCAAATAAATTATTATGATGACGTAATATGATAAACTATTGAACCGATTTATCAGTCCAATAAATTGCATTCAGTAATCGAAAACAAGCGTGTCATAATTATATCTGGTGTACCTAACTAAATATGTAATTCTAAACTAACTGTTGCCCGCGGCCTTACACTCATTCAATGGTATTTCCATCCTCCACGCTTTAAAATACTCTTCCTAACAGTAAATACATATACAATAGACGTATTTATTGCTTTTTTTCCTTTTAATCCAAAATAATATTAAGAAAAAATAATGAAATTATTCCTACGTTTTCGGAAATATACCTATTTTCTTTTAGAATAAAATTCCATTCTTATCAGATAGAATTATTTAACACACTGCAAAATTGTTACATTTACTACAATATTAATACATGGCTTTAACATAGCGTACATAGTACAACGACATACCTATATTTGAACTAATTAATTTTATTATAACTATTAGCGTAAATCCAACGATAGTTAATCAAACTATTAAATTTTAATGTGTATTGTAGCCGACTGTATTTAAAGTAAGTTTACCAACTCGTACACCCTCAATAGTTAAGCATCTAGCTAATTACATAATGCGCCTATTATTGCCGGGTGGCGCTGCATTCGGAGGTGCAGTGCGCGGCGCGCACGCACGGCCCCTATCAAAATAAAAACGCAAATTATCAAATTACCGTACGTTTGCTTTGATTATAAATAATGGATGCGCATATAAGTTTATGGCTTCATTTGTTACGGTCCATAATCACGAAGGTGCATTCATTCGAAAAGCTAATGGTCGTGTCGTGCTCTCCTTTTGTTGTATTTAACGTCGTGAAGAAAATAAAATTAACTAGTTACTTTTAGTGTTTGGTATTTCTTGTGTCACGTCACATCGGGGTTGAAAAATTGTCAATTTGTTCAGCAGCTCAAATTGTTTTAGTTTAGTACATTTTCAAGTTTTTTTATACCTAAGTAGTTAGGTAGGTAATTTAGAAGCACGTGTAACGAAAACTCATAGCAACAATGTAATAGACTCGATCAGAAAAAAGTTCAAAGCTCTTTACAAAAAGAATATCAGTGTTATAAAAACAAAATACAGGTAGCTAGGCTCAGCCCTCTCACGACGGTAAAAATAACAAATTAAGAGTTTTGCTTTCTCACTCTGAGAGGGAAAAATGAATTTCTTATAAGGTCTACTAACTTGTTATACATATTAGCTAAAAACGTATGTACCTAGGTACGATAAAAACTTTAGTTAAAGAAGTAATATCATTGTTTGAATTCAGTAGGTATTTAAAATCATGCGCCTTTTTATCTGAAAGAATCTGATGTAGTACTTCGCTGCTTTGTCTTTGGTAGAATATAAATAGAATTTTCAACAAAATCATTGTCGATGAACATTCAAAGTAGGTAGTTGCGATATTTCTTTCGGTATTTAACTATAAATATTTCACTGTACTGCTAAAGAGGTAAGGTAGGTAAGTCTAGTTTAGTCTAATGATATCGGCAAACTTTTACCACAAGTATCTAAGTAGGTACGTGAGCAGGACACTATAAATGTACATCAGACGAGTAACAAAGCTGCACTTAAAATTCCGCACATGTGCAGTTTCATGTAGGGCCCACTGACGGCACGTCAGTCGTTATGCCCATGTAGAGTCGGAGAGAGAAAGCAGAGTCACGAGCAACCACAATGGATTCCAGCATAGCACGCGCGGTAGACGCATGTTACATTGATGTGTCCTACCAGTTGGAAAATAGGAAATAGTTGTGGACTTAACAAAATGATATAACACGTGCTGTAGACTCAGTGTGTTAGCAAACGCTACCATGTTTATTTTATGATAATGGAGATGAGGCATCAATTTAGCTTCTCTCTCCTAGATAGACGATTTGAGCAACTACCTAACTTGTGCTCTCGATTTCAAGCATGATTTTCTTCTGTCACAGAAAGTATTGTCACACATCCCGCGGCCCGCAATGAAAACAAGAACATGTAACTTAAGTGTCCTGAAAGAATAAAGTTCGCCATACAATTTAAATGTTTTTTTCCACCCACTTTGAAGATGTTTTCGTAGCAAGAGAATTTATATACTGGAATATATAAAATTTATATCCCATACATTTTAAATCGGTGACATTTTCAACTAGGTGGATACCTTTTTGATGCTGTGCTATAAATTGACAAACTGGATCTTTGACGTCAAACGGTCAGTAATGGTTATAATTAAAAACTTAATTGTATATTTTATTCGATACTTAATTGGAAATAATACAAGTAGTACCTAAGTAAGCATTACAAAGAGCCAAGCTATAATATTCTGAATTGATTTACCGACTCGTCAAGCAATTTCAAGACAATATCCAGACCACTTGTTCCAATTGAACTGGATTAATCATCAAGAGAGGAATGTTTAATCGAAGATCATACAACCTAGACCTAATAAGATGTGTAGTTAACATAGAACAGGTCATTATATACGAGTAACTACCTTAATACGTAATAATACAATAGTTGTATACTTACAACTGCTTTACTACTTTGTAAGCATACCTACTCTACAATTAATCAAAAATGTCATAATGATAATAAATAATTATTTAAACGTGACGAAAATGTTCACGAAAAGCATCGATGTGCCTGATTACATGTTAATTTCTTGTTGCGATGGCATCATTATTCTGAATCGAGTGTTTTGTAATTTAATTATAGCCGATTTCTCAGTATGTGCATCACTGAACGACCACCCATACCGTGGATAATTGATTTGGCGTCATAAGTTCATAACCCATATTTGTATGCATACGCTTCAGGCAAAGGATACACATATGCATATGCCTACATAATAAAGACATTCAACAAACAAACTAACAAAATTTAAAAGCAAACATACCTATTTCTAACCCACTCGACTAACAGCTATTTCTTATCGATATTTCTAAAAGTAACTGAATGAACATTATTAACCAAGCCACTAAATTCTATTTATCTTCGTTAAAAAGTACTTAACGTGATGTCTTCAATTATTAAATCAAGTCTATATGCGGGCAGAATTATTGTGAAAATGGTTTTATTAGTTAACAACGTGGTATCTTAATTTGTAAGAGAGGGTTGAGTTAAGAAATCTGAAGTGACTAACTGTATTCACTCTACATATTATTATCGATATAGTACCCACCTATAGTGGTATGAGTTAGTAGTCTAGTAAATCTCCTCAAATAATGCTTGTTTGTTCAGATAATGAGGACATAATGCCACTAGGCCTGCGGCTTTGTAAGTAGTGTTGAAACTACAATGACGTCAAGTATCTATCCTTACGCAACACTTTTAGCTATGTTTACCAGTTTCGTATTCTTTTAATGTTCATTATTCTACAGACAATATGCTGTATTGATAAATATGCATGAATGTTAGAGGTCCCATATACAGCCGTCGCATGTCCCCAGACTTCGAGCGTTTAAACTAACAGCGAATTCACGTTTTTTGGCCAAACACAATTAATTATGCGTTGTTTCTAAAGTGGTCTCCGTATGTTATCCATTTATGGCGGTAAATAAGACACGACTGCTGCCTTTTCTAGAGAACTTGTTAGACACAATGTACATAACTACTACCTACAAACATCAGCTTTGAAAGGGAAACTTCAGTCCAGTTTTCCTCGAAGACTTTCCTGTGTCTAAGAAAACTAAAGGCTTTTTACCTGCTATTACATACTCAGCCTCTCTCAACTTTTATGACTTGTGTATGGATAAAATGAGGTAATCCTTAAGTTCTTAGAAACAAATATTGTATCCTTTGAGGCTACATGTTGGCACCGCGTAATTTTAACGCTGATAATGAAATGTTTACTGTCAACGCGTCTGAGTTATGCTGCGCAGTGACAACTTAATTGCCTGAAGTGACAGCGGGCAAAGTGATTGTAGTGAGAGAGAAGAGTGACGTGACGAGGGGAGGCGTCGGCGTCGGCGACTGTCGTGTCACGCGGCTGCCGCGCCTGCGCCCGCGCCGCCATCCGTCACGCTAGCTAATGATTTAATACACACTACTTAGAAAAAACTGTGAGCAACCTAAGCATTTGGCGCAGATATTTATTCTAAACAAACGGAGAAATCAACCTCTTACCTTTAAACAGAAACAAATAAATTTTTAAGCACCCAAAGCTTTCATGACTTTTCAAAATGAACGAATGAAAGTAGTTCGGGGGATTACAAATTAAGTATAGAGACTCCCTTTATTTCATGATTTATTTCACTCGATCACATTTTAACTTTGATGTCCCGTTAAAAGTGGTGATCTAATGACATTGGGGACTTCCCTATTAAGTCACAAAAACCACTCTTTAAAATGCTTTTATCTCAAGTCAGATCTGAGCGAAACGCAGAGGCGCCGTTGCGGAGAATATGAGCCATGAAAAAAATTAGAGCACCATAAAGGTGTTTTATGACAATCTCAAAATGTGAACAAAATGAAACGAAGCCTCCTTGTGAGTGTCTGAGAAGACTGCGAAAAACCTGAAACATAAGTAGGTATAATAGTATGTAGAGTGTAGAGTTTGAGACAAGTAAATAAGACTTAGATACCTATAGGTCATTGAAGGGTGATAGGGGTTTGATAAAACTTAACTTGATGCAGAATTTGTGCTAAACTTTATCTAACTAACATATAAGTACCTATTTACGAAGAAATAAGAGCAGTTACAGCATGTTATAGTTACACAAGTTACGTCAGCGCTCGTCCTTAGCGCCACGGCCGCGGCTATTCGAGATAACATCGGCACTAGGTGCAGTGGGTCAACCTAATTCACTTCGACGGCGATATGTGTTGTGCACCTTCTACTCCGGCTATCCTACCGAGACCCCCCACGTGGCCGCCTCAACCCACAGTTACCATCGCACAACCTACTCCGACATTTGGGATAATTGGCCCCATTCGACCGTGAATAACTGAGATACTGGGCAATCGACTAATTCGATGGTAACTAGATTACTGCAGGTAGCTACGGAGTACAAACGATGTAACTTCACTCACTTATCCCGCTTAATAATACCTTGGAAGTTTGGAACAGTTCCAACCACAACTTAAACTGATTTATATCAATTCAAACCCGTATATTCAAAACTGTATAAAAGAAATCATTTATTTGTAATAGCTCGGAATGCCACGTCTTTAAATATGGCGGATAAAATCAAACCAAAAAACTAATCCCTCGGGAACGACCGAGTGCCGTTCCGGAGAACACGTTCGAATAACTCTAGCGGAGTCTAGCGTTTCTGGCTTCACCTTACAATGATAAATTAATTTATTGCTGCCGTGTGTTGTTTGTTATGGGGGATTATCAATAGAGCCCCCTTCGATAGGCGAAACAGTTCGGTCACCGCACCCACTTGAAACTAACTACGCGGGACAATTTGTCGGCTAGAAAAATACAGTCAAGGGTTATTTTGCGGTTGCATTGTGTTGAGCTAGAGTACCATAAATCACGCACGCCGCACTTCTAGTTCGGAGTAAAGAGTGCACCAGGTGGCCACAACTATTTTTAGTGTACTGTTTATGAGCCAATAAGAGCATACAATTTATTTTACGACTCCCTTTCAAACGATTTGATTCATGGGTAGGTGACGTTTGGAATATGTTTATGTGATATTGTTAATAAGAGACTGCTATAATTGGGAAGTGGTGGCTAACTTTAAGTGGTCGCTCCACAGGCGCAGGCGCACACCGCCAGCTGCGGGGCATGTTTTGCGAAGCGTGATATTTTTTGCCTGGCCTTCTGTTTCGCATTACTCGTTTTGAATTTCAGTGAAATCCTATCCGACAAGAGCATTGTTGAAAAGTTGATGACCTCTAAACACCGAAAATAGAATTCTGCTCTACCTCTCAAATGTTTTGTCACAAAACAGTTTTTGGCTCTACCTATCAGTCACACTGCCCGAAATTTACCTTTCACTGCTGATAGAGATACGTTAATGAGATAGGGTGCGACAAAAAGTGCTAGCGCAAAAACACCGAACAAAAAACCTTGTCCCTTGAATAGTGACAAGTGAGCATAGATTTTACGGAACATTAGTAACGATTGTCATCGGTGGAGACGTAATTATGTAGTGGAGTGATCTAATTGCGTACGCGCACAATGTGCGGCGCTCCCGCGAATGCAGAGGCATCGCCGCGCGACTGCCCCGGGACCGCACTTCCGGTCAACAAACGCTTTGGGCAGTTCCGCCGTTGCCCAACATCCGTTCACGATCACGAATAAATTACAAATTAGTAATTAACTTTACAAATTCTGTGGAACGGTCCCTTGATTAAGATACACGGTATTAATAACAAATGTCAACGTTCCTATGATTTTTTATGTTTTAAGCTACGGCCCATTAAAATTGTGTCGTTCAAAATATCGTCGTATAATTTAAACCGAATTCACAACATGTGTATATTTTAGCTAATAAAGAAGCCGTATGCACAACCGTATGTTTGGGTTTTAAAATGGATGTTTTACTTGATGGCGTAATAGTCTTAAAGGCGATGATGAGTAATCCGCCTAAATCGGCTGGGCTCTCGAAATGGACCCAAACAATGCGTCTGACAAAGAGCTTTGTCTGTCATCGGGCGTATGAGAAGTAATCTGGTTCCCAAGCGGTGCGTACGCGGCCTGATGGAGGTCCTCGAGGCCGGAATGCCGTAAATCATCGTGCGCGCCGACGCCGCCGCATAGCGTGAACGAACAGCGCGTATTGTCCGTCCATAAAGCACCAGCCATTCAATTCCAATTCTATTTTTAAATGACTCTTTGCCTATTTGAATAAACATCTGAAATAAGCGCAGTTATTATCAAACACAATTTATTTTTACGTTGGTGATAACTATTCGATGGAATAATCCCAGCAAGAGACCAGCTCCGGTCTATAGCAGAAAAACTCTCAAACCACGAACGATTCAGAAAGAAAATAAACATGACTCAGGCGGACTGATCAAAGGTTTTTCGTTACCTACCTTAACCAGATAAACACCTAAAAACGTGTCACTTATACCGTAATCATTGATACAGTGTTGAATGGTGAGCAGCGGAGCGCGACGAGCCGGCGCGATGTCCGTGATCACAGCCCAATGCAATCCGATACTGCACCGAATTGCGTAACAATCGATAACATCTCAATTTGGTCGCAAATACCTGGACCGTGCCAAAGCTTTGTATTATGCGCCTACTGCTAACCTAATAATTACCATAGTTATCAAACTGGACTCTAGAAGGAGCAGGGTTCCAATGGAGCAGTGCAGTTTGAGACCACAGACTGTAGTAGAGTCTAAATAATATAATGCTTGGATGGGTTCTTTAAGTAAAACCGTAAATTCTGGCTACAAGGCCGACAATATTTACATCTGCTGAGACAGTGACAATATTAATTTCATACACTTTCTACTCCGCAGAAAATAACGTCTGTTGTCTAACACCCAATCGATTCGTCAAGCTTCTGTAGTAAGATTTTTCTCCTAACGTAATCTATTGTTATATTGAGCAATGAGTGAAATCAGTGTAGGTACCGTTACTAAACCAACGAAAACATCTAAAGAATGAAATTATGTGACTTGTTCTCCACACATTATGGTGATTTTCCTCGCGAAGATTTCCACATTCTTTCAGGCGTAAAATTTCTATTTTAGCAGACATGGCTTGAATGGCATGAATTTATTATTCGTGTCTGTAATAAACTATGATTAGAAGAAAATACCTAAATATTATGATAAAACAAAAAAAATCAAGATTATGTCAAAAAAATCAAAACAAAACGTTTACCACATCGATGATAAAAATAAATAATCTCAAATTAATAAGACGTCTCAATTAAGAATAAATTATGGGGCTTAATATGCGTACGATTAATATCTCACAATGGCCGTAGAACAATAAGGGCGGCACATGGCTAGTTAAATCAAGCGCAGTCAAAAGAGCCGCCGATGAAAGGTTTTATTGTTCTTCAAGCTGCGTGCGCGCACCGCACATGCTACTAATTACTGCGGATAGATAACGCGCGAATGAATGCACCACCATGAAATCTATAGCTTCACTAACTATAGTATAGTATACTTGCTTCACCACGAATGAAGAGATATATTAAGAAAACCAACGAGAGCAGAAGGATTCACGCATGTGTGCATCACACCACATACATGGGCGTTTGCCATACGTTATTGGAATCGGATTGTTTACCAGTTGCCTTATTACGTAATCGCGGAAAATATAAGGCATATTTTCCCGAGGGAAGATAGAAGGAACTCTATACATTCCTAAAAGTATCTAATTTAGTTATTTCTGGCTACTTGTTTATTACAAAAGTTAGTCGATATGTTTCAGGATCGTTTTACAGATACGCCCTCGGTTAGCCGATGAATATGCGATGACACATTGAACATTTTCTTTACCTTGCAAAAGTAGGTATGTATACCTAGGTAAGTGGGCATATTTTATTGATCTTTTATCTAGACATTATGTGGTATGTAATAGTCGTAGATAATCACGAGGCCACATTGAATGAAATATATTACGACTAAAGAGAAATACTCTAGCTCCGGAGGACAAACAAGCAATAATAGAAATAACTTATCATCACTATTCTATGAGCGGTTAGAAAAATAAACAATAAAATAATAATATGGTAATAACGCTGAAGATCTTAAGCATTCTGTCTTTTTGTGGAAAATGAATATTGATCCACGTGAGTAAAATATGTATGTACTATCATAGCTACCTATACCTACTTACTTATACCGCACCTACTTTACCTATTTATACCGCAAGAACAGAACACAGGTAAAATTTAACTAAACACGACTTCGTTGACGAATTGATAAAGAGCGATACACACAATTTGATCATCATCATCACAATTAAATGACTTTATCCCATTTTAATGGCTTTTGTGTGTGTTATTCAGTTATTGAATTAGGTGACAATGAACCTGAGCATGTTTTTGGAGGCGCGCACCTACCGTGGGCGGGCGCAGTGACGCTTGCGCAAGACCTGGGAAGCGCGCATACGCTGCGACAGCTACCGACATACACCCGCGGTCACCCGCCACACATTAGCATTCTACCGTTACCTCCACAAGGCAACATAACCATGCCACACATACCAAATACAACGCTAGATAACAAACATGCCAACAAATTGTTTATGGCATCGCAATGGTTAACCGCGTATTAATTTATAATCAGCCCTCGTTCCATGCCTTTATACTTAATGACGGGATAGGTGTGTGAATAATTAATTTTATCACGAATCGCTTTAATTTTTAACAAGCAATAAGCATTTTAGACAGAACGACAATCATTTTAGTTGGAGTGACAATGATTAAATATTTATTTCTAACGTGAATTAGACCACAAATGCTTGCTAACAAGCTGCCTAAAGCTTAAAAGCCTTCAGGGAAAATCAAAATAATAAGGTAAATAGGGATGAAGTAGAGAAATAATATTACAAGTAAAACTCACTTAACATTTAATTTCTTTAATATTAGGTACGAGTAGATCCGAATGAACGTAGCTGTTAACGTAAGACACTATATTCGTAGTCACCATCAAAGCGCTGTCGCTACTACACAAAGCTCTCTCCCATTATTCCGGGAAAAGATAAGTAGAAAAAAAGAAACCGCGCAATATTTCATAAAATATGCGATAGTGTTTCTGTGACAAACCGAAAGGCCAGAATTCATAAGGCAGCCGCGAATACCGCGGGCCGCGCGATAACATCGCGTTACGGGTGACCCCGGCTTCTGCTACGACGCTTTTTTCCGCTCGCCGCGATATTCAATATTTGATAGCATCAGAATAAAACCACCAAATAAATAAATACCTACTCTCATAGTACGAGAGCCCACGACCAAAATTTTTGTCTCATAGCAATACGGCCAAAACCGCATCAAATCGATAGATACGATTATCCTGAACTCGAAAATACCAATATCAGACATTTTCCGCGTAGCGTTTGATCTGACCGAATTTTCAAAATTGTCAAAGAATTTTACCGAACTGCATCATAGCAATATGTCTGATTTGCAGACTGTAGTTGAATGATAGTTCTGAGATACCAGAAACATATTTTTCAGACGTTAGTGGTGTATCAGGTAATAATACTTTTTCCAAAAAAAAATCCATCAAAATAATCATGTGTAAAATTAAACTTGTCCTGGCTCTACATTCTTTCATTAATTAATGTCTGTTGCTTTTCAGTTTGATTCTTACACGACGTGAGTAATTTAGTCATGTAAAGTAAAAAAAAAATAGCTGTAAGTTTGATAAGAATTTCAAACTTAAAAGTTTGTTTCAAGATTGCATTTATTTATTTCATAAAGTTCGCGGTTAACGCAGCAATTATGGCCTTTTGTGCTTGTCGTTTAAACGACATCCCGTGGGAAGGAATAGTTTTCTACTGTACAGTGCAATTTGAAGAAAATAACTCTAAAAATTGTTCTTTCGGTTTCTTAAATGGCGGAAAACAATTGTATAAAATATGAATAAGGCTTACGCAGTAACTGTACCATGGCAAATTCTAGTGAGACGGTATTTATATTTAATTACTTACTGCTATATCAATATTCATGAGCAAACATGCCTTCTTGCTACAATAAGGGGGCGTCCATAAATTACGTGAGACTTTTAGGGGGGGAGGGGGTCAACAAAAACCTCACTAAATCTCACGTAGGGGAGAGGGGGGGTCTCGGAAAATATCACGTAATTTTCCCCGCAAGAAATAGAGTAAAATTTTCAGAAAACTGGGTTATTGAAGTAAAAAAAAATATTTTTTTATGATGATAGTTAATGACAATTTATTCTAAACCGTCTAATTAAATTAAACTAAAAATGCCTCCATCTGCATTTGTGAACACTAAAGATGCAGAATAAATGTCGAAATTAAGAAAATTCGAAATTAATAGAAAACGTAATCGGCATCGCTATTGCGTAAAAAATTGGCCAAGTGCGTGTCGTGCCACGCGCAGTGTAGGGTTCCGTAGTTGTCTGTCGTTACCACAATATATTTCAGAAGCAATTAGGTACTTCATCTAAAGTCACTTTTCATATTTTCTTCTCAGGAATTTTTACTGGTTAAGAAATTGTATAATACATGAGTCAAATGACTATTACTCTTAAACTAAGTAATGTACCTATCTTAAGTTCTTAACCGTTATAGTTTTTCTTGAAAAAATTCATCCCCACTTTACATGCAGGGGAGCTACCCTAAAAAAATTTTTTTTTTTTTTTCAAAATTTTATTTTACCGTTTTGTCGGCGTGATTAATATACATACCTTCACAAAATTACAGCTCCCCAGTGCCAATAGTTTCCAAGCGAAACCTCGTACAGACAGATAGACATATCGAAACTATAAGGGTTTCTTGTCAAGACTACGGAACCCTAAAAAATGGCATTACATACGTATGAAAATATGTATTCGTAGTTAAAGTAACCAATAGTCAAATTTGACAGATGTCAAATGACAAGTGGTTAAATAACAGAAAAAAAATGTTTTTATAACAATGTTTAACTTGACTTTTAGTACATTTTTTAACTACACGGTTTTTGAAACAGGGACGTGCGCGATAAAGTTTTTCTGTGACGGACAAGATTTCACGCGGGCGAAGCCGCTGTATTAGTTTACATTTTATTAATATTTAATCATTAGTAGCAATATTTAACAATTAGGTATTTTAACTATGAATCAAAAAACTGGTCCTAGGTTGAAGCAATTGCTTGTCTTACTAAGCGACGGGAAGCTACGGAACCCTGCACTGCGCGTAGCACGACACTGGGTTACTGATTTTTTCATATAAATCTAATAGACTCGAAGCATAGACATGGCAAAATAGGCATTTTATTAAATATCACGTGAGATTAGGGGGTGGGGGAGGGGGTCAGGCAAAATCTCACCAAATCTCACCAAGGGGGGCGGGGGGGTTGAAAAATGGCCAAAATTGTCTCACGTAATTTATGGACGCCCCCTAATTGCGAGTCGTGATAAGATCTCTATATGTATTTACCTATCATAACAATACTGACATTAATTGCATAATGATGCGATGACGATGATAAATTAAGACGTAAGTTTAATTTAAGACAGAATTTAATCTATGTTTTTATTAATTCCACATTTGGTAGACAGTATTCGATTAAATTTTATTTTTTCGGTACATCCAAAAACTTACGTTATTACAATTACATTAATACTAGATAGAGATTCTGCTTATTATTTTCCGTAGGTACAGTCGAGAGTTCAGCGATAGGTTTACGGTTATGGTTAAACTATCGATTTGTTTTTTCACGCAATACAGCTAAAATTTAAAAATATTACGTTAAAATCATTTAATTACCTGTCATTGGCGAACTTTTACCGAAGAATCTTGTTAGCAGCATTAATTAGTAAATTAATTAAAAAAACTATTTACCTGCAATATTACTTGCAAAGGTCTGCTCACTCTGCATGCGGGTGCGGGAGGTTCGTATCCCCAGAAGCAGTTCCAAGGCATCTTTGATTAATTATTTTTCATTATTATAAGTAGAGACTAATGATCACATTTTAGGAGCACATTAATACGAGGCCTCTAGTTTAATAATAGTTCGAATTATTTTAAAATAGTTTCTTTTCGTAAATAGTAGCGTAAGTTTTGCCGGCATAGGCGAGAGAGCCGCGGGCATAGGAGCGGGCGGCCGAGACACAGGCGCGGTGCGACTGAGCCGGGCTGGCCAGCTGGTCCGCACCGCCGCCGCTGGCGACCGTAGATCCTACCATTGACACCAGGGACTCATTCAAACCTTACAGTGACACCATCAGATTTTGCCCCATTTTAAAACCCTTGTCGTACCTTTAATTTATTAACGGATCGCGCTGATTATATTTGAATCTTGTTTAACAATCAATGGGAACTGTATAATGGTTAAAATCTTTAACTAGAAACGTTCAAAATATAATTACAGTTATTGTTAAAAGGAAACAGTACAGCAAACTGTAGTTAAGCTAACTGTTTGAATGTGAAAAACACAGTAGAAAACATCAACCTAATTAACTAGGTTGTAAGATAACTGTACAAGGACGATCATTACCTACTTTACCAGCCTGCATGATTGTTCAATATGTTCGTTTGAAATTGGAGGTAACTTAAACTGAAGGTTTGTCTATGTTACGTAAGCTATCCAGTCTCTACGCTTTTCCTATTCAGGTCTATATTACAATTTCGTTGCAGATGGTGAAAAGACGCAACTCTACTTCTCTACATTTCTTGGATTGTTTTTGTTATTGAAATTTCTCATTTCTACATACAGTGATTTATTTTTGAACCAAGTTTAATGCTCTCGCTACTTGCGTGTAATGAGTTTAGCCGCCTATTATTAGCAAACCGTGTCCATTTGGGTACTTCCGGCGTCACAAATAGAAAGCCATTGCGTCAAATCATTATTGTCACCTTAGTAACATTTTAAGAATATCAAATCGAAATGTTGTTCCGAACTTTAATGGGTTGTAAAATAAAAAATCCATAAACAACTAAAATCCTACAAATCCCAAAGCTCTTTATCTTTATAGCTGAAACAAGAAGTGTATTAGTTGATAGAACTATAAAGTCCCGTAAATTTCTCACAAGTTGACCGCTGATCATGCTCTAATATCGAGATATTTTTATGGCCGTGACATTAACATGCATACAACACTTTAAATCCATTAAAACATCTTCGGGATTATGTCGGGCTACCAGCTTTATCTTTGGGCGATTGTAATACACTATAAGTCCAAATTGGTCGGGCTTAGGGAGGCCCTTCGCGTATCACATATGATTTTTGTAATGGGTTCATTGACTAGCTCTATCTATGATTGTTTCTAATAAAACCGCTGGCGTGAGACTTGACCAGTAATGCAAGCGTATGCATTCTATTCAAATAATGTGTAAGTGAAATACTTAGAACTTTTACCGCGTTTTAAAGAAAAATAAGGCAAATTATAGAGTTCCGAAAGTAGAGATCCCAAAGTTCTGTTTTGGTATTCAGTTTGGTTGCAGGACCAACATAGAGGTGAGTTGGTACATTTCAGATTTCAGCGAACGTTATTATTGCCCAATAACGATGTGTCAAAACTTAATTCTTTATTGTTGGGTAACAATCAGTAACTAATTAATTATTTTGCGCATCACAGAATTCATAGACCCTTAGATGACAACAGGCTAATGCAGTGGTTGCAGTGGGAATATCTAGGACTACTAATCTAAGTGTGTAGGTAAGTAGGTACCTACTTAACTTGTTACTAAAAATCAAAAAGTCTACCTTCTTGCAAGTTACAAAGCTTACTTACCTACTCATGCAAAGTTTTAGAACTTACTTTTATATGTCTTTACTAATTTAATTAAAAAAATAGCCAGGTAATTAATCAATTAGTTAGGTTTAATTAATTATTTACAATTTTAAAAAATCACGAACCTTCAACACCAAATGCAGAGGCGGGCTGACAGCAAGGGGCTGCTGCCGGTCCCGCGACCACGGGCAGCTCCAAGGCATGCTGATATTGCGGTCCTTTTTACGATCGGTCTTTGCACTGTTGACCTCACAGTCACATAACTTTACACACAATCACAACAATCGGCATAATATCAGTTACATTACAATTTTATTATACTTAGCCGATGAATTTATTATTTAAATTAGTTACTGCTACTTTTGATTGTTGGGTAAGTATATTCGGCGCGATTGAGGACGAACTCGTGTTGGTGCGAAGTCCGTGCAACAGGATAACGGGGTACGCATGCGTGCGTGCCGCCGGGCGCGCGACTCGGGACTAGGCCTGCGAGCCCGGCTTCCAGACGGAGTCCCACACGGTCCTAATCGCTCCCGAGTTGGGTCGCGCGCACGCCCCCCGCCAGGATACGGGTACGGGCCAGGATCAAAAGGTCCAGACAGATAGGTAAATACCGTAACGAATTCCAATGTTCTTTGATTTTGAAATGTCAATCAGTTTAGGAAGAAATACAATAAGCAGCTTTTTAATCTCTAAACACTTCCAAAAGTAAAACAAGAATGTCAAGGGTCTTATACGCAGGGTGCAGTTAAATTAACGCCAAACAGTTAACATTAGTGATTTTTACCTTCTCCTTAGAAAACGATGGAGGTCAATATCAACGGCAATTTGGTGTAGGTATCTAGCTAGTGGTTGCTACCCGACTACTACTATGCCAGAGGTCGCGGGTTCGATTCCCGCACAGCACAAAATTGTGTGCATTGAACAATGTCAACAAAATTTCATTTTAGGTACTAGTCGAAATTACAGCTGAAGTAGGTAGTAAAAGGGACAACAATAATGGTTATATTGCCTATCGATAATAATCGCCGAATATCGCTTTATCGCGACACCGTAGACTCGTAGAAAACGCAACTCAGGAAAAGCGGAAACCCACTTCCGTTTTTTCTTTCGCTCTCATCAAATGGTAATTCTTTGCGACAATTCCGCAAATGCATTTCATTTTATTGATGTGAATACACGGTGACATTTTACATTGAGACCCTGAATCCTAGTGTACAAACTGTATTTCAGGAGCCAAAAAGGGTGGAACTGTGGCCCCCACTGTAAATACATACTTCCTTACTATCAACTGCTTACAAAGAAAATAATTTATAAATATAATATAGATACACTTATCTAACCACCTACGATTGGGCAGGGGCTCTCGTTAAATAATACTGCCGCAACAAGTCCGCTCATCCGCCAGGCAAATTTAGGCCAATTTGCTGCAAATTCAGCTGACCTCATCAATTAATTCACCTTATCGACAGTATTCTATGTTAATTAAACTGAATTAGCATTGCCTACGGTCAGAAGGTTATTTTCACAAACCGAATGATACTTTAGTTTAGTTATCCAGAGCGAAACTTTATTAAATTGTATTTTTTTAAATAATATATTGGTTCTTATGTTGGCATGAAGTGACTACAAATCACAGGTGACGACAAGGTAGAGCCAAAATCACCTCATCACACTGAAAATAAGTAATGGGAAAATGTGACCACCTACCTACTATTCTTTGCAAACAAACGGGTTAATCGGAACTGGCACTCTGCTGGCCATTGAAGAATTAAGAGCTCGGGGTTAGATTTCATTCCTTCTATTTGAAAATTAAGTTAATAGTACGTAAATTAATTGTCACACATACCTGCTCCAGGACCAGTTGATACTCCTTATTTTTACGCCACCCCAATGATGCCAGCCAGTTCTTAAACATTTTCATGACGAATCGCACTAATGTGAGAACTGTAATGACTGAGATAGCTATCAATAGAGCTAAAATCAGGTACACTATTGAATACTCGAAAAGTATTGGATTTTCAAAACTTGTATGGGGTTCGTAGGCTACCATATCTTTGTAAGATTTTTTGGTTACATCGGCTAGTTCGAAAATATAATCGTGCATGAATCTGAAGGCAGCCTCATTGCACCGATGCCTACGAGAGGACTGACAGAGTGAGCCTGTTGCCCAATGCTACCTAGGTATACAATGAATGAACTGCTAATTTAAATTAACGCAGTGTTAAAATGAAACGCATTGTAGGTAGGCAGTTAATTTAGAGTACAAATTTGAATTAAACACTTCCCTTAGATGTTTTTTTTGCAAACATGAACATTAAAAACTTTTGATTAAATCATAATGTAGAAATATAATTATTTATATGTAAACATTTATGGAATTATACCTCTAGGTTATCTGGAAGAGATCGCTTTATACCTAAGATCGCCTAAATTATGCACTCTATATTGTATTCTTTCTTGTCTTGTTTTGTGTGTGATGTAGGTATAAAGTGTTATCTATCTACGAGTATCTATCTTACTATGAGAAGATTTTGAATTCAGCATTAAATCTACCTTAAATAATCTCAAAAACTATTAATCAGAAGGTTTTATTAAATAAAAACACGTGTCATTTAGATATTAATATATTTTCGAATCTAAAATGTACAAAAAAATACAACTTAATATGTACTCAATAATGCCTGATTTATCAATGAATAAAACATTATTTCGATTAGCTGGGAGGTACTATTTGTCGATTCCCATAATTGACAAATACAATGTCGTGGTAAAAGTTTCTGGACAAGCTACTAGGAACGAAAAAAAAGAGCGTAAGCCATCACTCATACTACCCATCTGTTTACTTTTTCTTATAGTTATTTATATCGCTTCCAATTTTATTTACCAAAAATAATAAATTCGATTTTTAATATCAGGGCGGTTGTGTAAAGGCTTCGACAAGATATTGGATGTATTCACATACAGCTGTACAATTTCATTTGTATCTTTTCTAAAATAAACATAACGACCTATATTAAAATTATTATTTAATCAACCATCACTTTATAACAACTTTGGTTGTGTATGCTACTCGTAAAAATATAGTATTTAGCTATTTACAATATATAAACATACATACATACAATGCGTAGAAATGCACAGCAACACAAAAGGCCTTAACTAACATCAGATAACTAAATAACACAGATATATCAGACGCCCGCTGAAAAGACTTGTCAGAAACTAAGACTAGCTCGGAGTTCACATCTGAGTAACAGCTCAATAAACCCTCACAGGTTACACTTCACATTCTAAATGTGTCATTATTATTAATAATGTTAAATAACACATAAATAGGAATTCGAAATATCTTTTCTGCGAGTGTCTAATCACTAAATCACTTTGCAATGTTTGGAAAAGCATAACTAGTTCTTTTTATCTATAACAGAATGTTAAACCTAAAAATGTACACAATATAAAAATACCCTTGGTCGCAGACGACAGGCCAAGACAAGAGACACGATTTTATACAAAAAATAAAATCAGTATGTACGGGATATGCCTCAATGTGTTAGCAACTGTCATCCCACTACAAATAAATACTTTTATCACACATATTCTTTCTTACATATATAAATTTTAAAGAACCCTTTAATAGTAGTGGAAATATCTAAATAACTCTATCAAATATGAAAAATCAGTATCGAAACTAATTATGCTTTGTCCGTTCGAAACAAAGATTCCCGTACCCATCCTTGTTTCTAGCTACATGGAGCCAAGTGATACCATTAGTCCCCTGTCACAGCGCAAATTCGTCTTGATAAAAAAATATTTCTATTATATCGACGTATCACATTCTTGTTAATACAGTCCAATTTTATTTTTTCTCTGTAACATTGGATGGAAAGTTTGGACCCTATTAATTGTATTTTTAATTAGGTAAACTTACACTGTGACAACGTCCTAATATGACCTTACATACAAAATTAATAATTATAATGTTCTTATATAGAATTCCAATCATGCATAACATTTCAATATAGTTCCGCTTCAGAATTCTTATTCTCCCAGAATTGTAATATATTTAGTATTCTTATGCCCTTAATAATATTTGTCGACATTACGTTAATAACTCTGACATGTCCAATTTCTTAAAAGTAACAATTAAAATCAAAAACTTTTTTTTTTCAACCAAAATTTGTGTAATTTCGTAGTCCGAAAAGAAATAAGGGCTAGGTTTTTGTTAATATCGCGGCTTAAGGTTGCTGTTTGTACAATAATTATTGAACTATGACTACAGACTGATTTTTACAATGAGGTATAAATCCAACACACAGAGATGAATAGCTTCCTAAGATTCTATATAAAGTTAATCGATTTGCATACAAGTAATATCTATACTTTATTCATTTATTCATTTATAAAAGCCCATTTGATGTCTCACTATTAAAATATTAATGTGTCTTATCATAGGAATATTATTTCGTTGGTAATAATATCATATTTTTACAAACTCTAGATGTATCAGTTTGATGTTCACTTTTAACAGTTATAAGATGAGGGAACAGAACTTCTAGCCTTCTAGTTACAAGGGATCTGATGAGGTTTTACCGTTGTATAATTATTTTTGCTCTTATTTTGGAAGACGAAATATTTACCAATGCTTAATTAAAAGAGATTTGAATCAAAACTTACGGAATTAACATAGTGACGCTGTACTTTTAACCAAGAATATTTACCAACTCGTATATTTTTTTTAGTCTAAAATGCAAATTATTTCCAAAAAAAAATTCTTTTTCTTTTTATTTCTAATTAATACACATACATGTATTTTGTGTACTTATTTTATAGTAACAATTCTTTTAATTTATGTGTGTATTTTCTAATTCCTTTTATTTTATAATAATTTATTATTTCTTCATACATTTAGGTGAAATTGAAAAAATATTTTATCTTTAACTTCAGGCACCTATGCATCATTCGTAACAGTTCGTCTTATTTACATTATTAATATCGGGAAACCAATGGTATTACATGCAATGGACGTTTTTCCATACATCATAGTATTTAGTTATTGATTACATCATCTAGTTACGCTCTCGTAAATATGCAAAAAATATAACCTTTCTATGTGTACAATGTACATTAAACATCTTATTGAGAAGGCTGAATGCATTAGATGCTGTTCCACTAGCGATTCGATAACACAAGTCTTCGTAATTCATATCACGTAGGTTTACTTCAATGTTGTCACTTCAAAAGGCCTTTACTTGTACTTTATTGATTCGACGTCTACCTATTGTACAACGCTATGAACTGCCTACCAATAAATTAAAATGGAATGAAGTGTAAATTACTACAGCTGGGACTCCGTACATTTAATGTTAGTCTTAGGCGTATTTAACTTTCAGATTTACTTTAATTCAATTACAGCTGAAATTAATTGGTCAGTAACCTACGTGTCTGAACTATTTATTTATTCCTCAATGGTACAAAAATATTTCTATATTTATAAGTCTGTTCTTTTGTTTAACTCGGCTTCACGGTACTCTAACATATTTGTACGTTCGTCATTATAGGTAGGTAATATAACACATCACAATATACTTCTTAAATGTGGATACTAGTCTACATTAGGATCTTGTGAAGAAACCAGATAGATCACAAAAATAAGCCAGCCCTCAAATAGTTAAGTACTTTAAGACCGCATTAAGTTCTTGCCCTTGCAAAAGCTTTTGGAGAAACATTTTGGAGAAATTATGAAACATTTTATTCAGTCACAATTACTGGAGTTATTCTATAAAAATTACTTCTTTCACATTTAAATTTTAATATACCATTTACCATGTATACATACACTCCACCAACATTTTTATCGTTTATGTACCACTTACTTACATGTTACAACAATCGTAAGACCCTACCCAATTTTAACCATACAAGGAAGAAACACTATGCGAATGTGAAATAAGGTGGTACAACATAGATAGGTATCTAATAGTTGGTGTTGTTTGCTTTGAAGTTTACTATTTATGGTCCCAAATAGAATAGTTATGGGAACTATTTAAACTGTTTGGATGGGCAGTATTCAAATCACATTATTTTAAATTTTATCTTGTTTTGATCCTTCCTTGATTACATTTTCACAAATCCTTAGTAGTAGAATCATCGTAAGATTATAAGTTTAATTTACACGTAATTAGTACTTTATAATTAATTTTTATACGTTGTGCATTTTCTACACTTATAACTTTTCCAAAATAATTTTGAACTTTCAGGATAGCAGTAATTAGATTGCTATCTCAAAAGATTGCAGAAACGTTGGTAATTTTGGTGCCTAATTTTATATTTACCGTACTAGAAATAAATGACACCGAACATACATTTTCCTCTTTAAATCTGGTTCGTAATAATCTAGCATTTTATTTCCCCCATAGATAAAACGTTCATTCATCTTTTCTGGTGACAAAGTGGTATTACATCATAATTTACTTTATACAACCAATGATTTGAAAGAGGTTTTTGGATGAAAAAAAAACTGTAATTTTCTACATCATATACGTAGTTTTTTCTTTGTAGGTTATTACTGTCAGCATATCGTACAATTGGTTAAATAAGACTGTGAAGTAATCAATTGAAATTATAATGAAAAAGAAACATAATAGGTAAGAATTCATCTACTCAGCTCTGTTCTATTTATAATCACAGATACAATACATAAGATAAAGCTAAGACCAAAACTTTTCTGACACTTTTTTGGCACTAGCACCGTAATTTGCAATCATTTTAGATTGTCTACTAGTCGTCAGTACCAAAAAAACAGTCGACGTTTGCAACAGCTGTCGGACTGTAGTCAGAACAGAAATCCCTTTCAGAGATTTTATCATTTCAAAATACGCTGCCGCTTATAATATACACCAAACATGTATCACTTCACTGTCAAGACATACGCTAAGATTTTATCAATATAAAATTAATAATTTTATTGAGAATTTTTCAACTGAATAACTTCATTCGTTTCCTTTAAAAACAATTTAACTTTAATTTTATAAAATTAAGATGTTTTGAAAATATTTTTTTTTTTTGTATATCTGTGATTACAAAGTCTACACCACAAACGTCGTCCTAAAACTAAACTCATGGGCAAATTAAAGTTATAATTTGTAAACTCATAAAGTAAGCAAATATGTTTTAATCAATATCAATTAAAGGTTTAAAAGTTACACGAAAATTATACATAAAACACAATGAAATATTTTAACAAAATATTTACAATAAAGCAACAGCTATAATTTAACAACATATTATTTACACACTTACAAAATAATATTCTCTAGTGAGAAAACCTTTTCATTCCCGTTTCATCATATACTATAATACAAATTACTTTGTCATAACAGGTAACATCTGACTTTCACACTATAATACATAACGTTCACAACGCCAAAATATGTGTTTATTTCTATACAATATTGCACGCGGTATATTTCTATTGTACATTTTCATGTATATTAAAAAAAGACAATTATATTGTTTATTTAGACGCAGGAAGCTACCTTCGTATTTCGTAGTTCGTTAAAATTATACTCGATATAGATACAGAAATTTCAAAGTCAATCCTATGCGATCGTCCGAAAATAAAACATAAGACAAAAAGTCGTCAACGAAACGATTTTTACAACTCGAAATATCACTAGCACTACTAGACTACATTAAAAGACGTTTTATAAATACGTGTACTATATTACTCTCACAAACGTGAGATTTACAGCCGTAGAGGTACCACGTAGACCGTAACTCGGAACGACGTCGGTTACGGTGGAATCGAATATAATCGTCGATGATCGTCCACCGGGAACGGCGAGAAAATAATAAATGCAAACATCAGCGAGCGGCGGAGCGCCGGCTGCCGGGCCGGCGCCTACTGCGAGAGCAGCTTCTGCAGCAGCGACGCCCTAGCCGCCCCCGGGCCCGCCCCAGCCGCCCCGGCCGCCCCAGCCGCCCCGGCCGCCGCCGGCGCCGGCGTCTCATCACCGCCCGCCGCCGCCCCCGCCTCCGCCGAGCCCGCCTCCGTAGTACTCTGCGCACATAAACCTTCACTGAGCTGTGTGCCTTTACCGAAACATATGCACTAATGATTAGCATAGAAAATTATTAATTGACCACGATGTAAAAATTATGATTTTGGATCACCCTTTTGCAGTGATCGTGTCCCCTTGCTACGGGGACGTCGACACTTTTTTTGAAAGCGATATTTTAAATTACCAAAAAATATACCTTGAACTTTACTGGACAGCACCCAAAGCGAATGAAAGAATAATGTTTGGCTGTGGGTGTATTTTTCTAGTGTAATATGCATGTAACGAGACTAACTAATTTGGGGTAAGAATGTGTAGCTTTTTTATATTTCGATAAACCTATTTATTTTTTGATTCTTACTATGGATATAATTAAGTCAGTCTCGCCACATTTTGAATGTTAAATTGAGGGCGTCATTTCACGAAATCGCTAAATATAATTAAATCGCTAAACATATTTAGGTAACGTAATCAAAAATTGAAACAGGATTCAAGTCCTGCAGCAATTGAGAGCGCAGGCTTCTATCTATACTCAGTGCCGCTTCCTAAAGCGGATGGCTAATAGCCGACTGGCAGTTCTTATCAAGGCTCTATACATTTTGACATGCATGCATGAACAAATCAGCGCATTTTCAAGTAAATCGTACCTTAAGTATGTTTAACGTTAATTTTATTTAGCGACCTGTTGCGTAAACTGCGGAAATATTTGATTGTCCGACAAACTCGGAAGGTTTAAGTAATATCATGCAATCAATTGTTGAATATCTACAGAACTCAATGATGAAATAACTTCCCGCTAATACAACACTTCAAAAGCAGTAATAAGCATACTAACTATGGCGAAAACATAATACTGTTGTGTTGTATTGTATTAACACTACAACATCACAAAACCTTCACCAGTTTATCGTCAGCACATGCGAGTTTCCCAAAATTCGAGTAACGTTTCTTATAGTTAAAATCCTAAAAGCATAGTGATTGTATCATATACTTATTATTGATACCTCTAAAAAGGTTTGAAAATAGAGTACTTAGATAATAAAATAGACCACTAGTTCAAGAAATATTATTACACATCACATCACAAAAGCTTCATATAATTTTTGAAATGCACCAACTCAACTCCATACTTGTTATTTGAAAATTAGTTCAACTTGGACTTTGAACGTAGGCACATAAAATGGCAAAGATATAAATGATGAGTAAACTTTGGCGCACTTCTCTAAGTCAGCACTAAGTATCAAGATGATCGACTCGACAACACACGCAGCAGAGCAGACTCAATACGTAATAATTATAGGTTGTCTACAAAAATAATGAAAACCGATACAAAAGTAAGTGGAGTGACTAAATGGTTGGACCCGCTGGTCGATCCGAGCTTACCGGGGTGCTCTGTTGCGACTCCCACGTGTTTGCCGACGTCGCGGTGGCCCGCGCCCCCACCGAACTGCCGCCACCTACGTACGTACACACCAATACATTGCCAGTGAGTTTCTCCACTGCACTGACAATGCCCATACAACGCGTTCGGAAACTTTTAACATTATATTACTTTTTGGCAACTTTACATCCTATAGGATAGGTAGATGTGTCATCTTATGTGATGTTATGGCATGTATGGATCAGACAGGTTCTTTTTCCATACTGTATAAATATCCTGAAATTTAGCCTTATTAATTACGCTTATATTGTATATCATATCATTTTTCTTTGAATATAATATAAGGTAAAATATAAACGAACTTTTCTTTTCTATGAAAAAAGTTAACACCAAAAAGAAAAGTTAGTTTTTTCTTGGTTAGTTACAAATAATATAAAATGTAGTAAATAAATACACCAAAAATTATTCCTTATCGTCCGTACGTTATATTACACTCGTCCGTGGCTTGTAAAACGTTGCCTTGATATTGCTCGGTGTCCTATAACGGCGCGCGCGCACGGCTGACTTTTGTCACCGTGACAGTTTGTCTCCATAGATAAGTACTACG
Organism: Ostrinia furnacalis; assembly: GCF_004193835.3. NCBI lineage: Eukaryota > Metazoa > Arthropoda > Insecta > Lepidoptera > Crambidae > Ostrinia > Ostrinia furnacalis. The sequence goes on along the minus strand of NW_021131481.1, from coordinate 103,494 downwards.
TTGTCTCTTTTTTTCTAGTAAAATAGAAAGGTATACGGTGTCACGATGACAAAAAGTCACCCGTGCGCGAATAGCCTTAATGCTGCAAATTCCATCGACAGTAGCGATATGGGAAGTCGACATTGGACCCATTGTTAGTCGATCACTAGCCGAGATTCTTTCTACGATCGATATGTACACCGATATCCATACTAACAGACAGTTCATCGAATACAAGAGTCAGATGTCCATTTGGTCATATGCGTAGATTTATGACACTTGGATATACATTTGGGTATTCATTTACTCAACTTCCGTCGGAATACTCCACAGGCGAGCTCGCAGGCAGCAGAGTCGTAGAGGAATGAGAGAGTAACTCACCAGAGGCGGGCATGTCGAAGGTCATGAGGGGGTCGAGGTCGGGCGACTGCATCTGCGGCTGCAGGTCGGGGCGGGCGGAGCGCGCGCCCACCACGGCGCGCAGCTCGTTGCGCACGTACTCCGACGTGCCGCCCGCCGCGCCCGCGTTCGCTCCCGCTCCCGCGCCCGCGCCCGCTCCCGCGCCGCTCACCACGCCGCCTCCGTTGCCGGCGCCTGTGTAAACCGTGCAATACACGCGATTAAAACACACATCGGCGATCCTTGGACGTCTCGGAGCAACTTGAAATTGGTACATGTGAATTTTAACCACTCGGGCAATAATTTGACAAATCATTGTGATAATATGACATTTATATAAACATGGGAAACCTAACCACTTGCCTGGACAGTTATACCAGTTACGTGTTTATACCATCGCGTGTTCCCGCTCGGGAAGAGCCTCGCCACCTCAGACTGATCCAAACGTATAGTGTTCGTGCTGCCGTTCGACCGATGCGCTTCCTCGAGGGTAGCACGGAAAGAAAGTAGTCAGAAGCGAAGTTCGTAAAGCCAGGGGTGCGAGATTAATTTGTCATGCAGAGCTGCGGTTACTAGAAGTTTACTGCTAACACCATTCGCCAATATTATTCAGTACTCACCTCCGAATATACGATTGCCAGAATTGAGATCGCTTGAAATACACATAATTAGTCACAATAACAAGATCGGTGAGTAATCAGATTATACGAAATATGTACAGGTGCAGTTAAGAGCCGAAGCCGTCGTTAATCGAGACAGTCAGATTAGCGAACGGATAAAAACAGCAACCCGCATCTAGGTACTCGTGATGTCGCAATAAACCTCGGGTGTCACGTGCCGGTGTGCTGAATAGTGTATGAGTGCAGTGTCCGATGAACTTTGACCTGTGTCCGGTGTCCTTGTGCCCTCGTTCCCTCGGTTAGCACAACATTTGTATATGTTTGTGACGGTGAAGTACGGTGAGCGAGATGGGAACGAGTCGTCGATGGGTACTCACATGGCATCTGCGAGTCGTGCGGCGGGTGGTGGGGCGGGTGGTGCGAGCGCCGCGCGTACTCGCCGCAGTAGCCGGCGCCGCCGTCCTCGTAGTAGCCGCCCACTGCCACACACGCCGCGTTATTACCACTACCTCGAAAGCGCGCCCAAAATGCACCTACCTATCGCCGCCTCACGCAGCCCTCGGTTGTGATCACGAATAAGAACTACAGTACGCGCGATAAGAGCCCGTGCATTTGTGTGCAAGCATTATCGAAGGCTGATGTAATAAAAATATCCATAACGGTTGTAATAATAAACGATACGATAAAAACAATTACTGAAGTATTAAAGTTACAATGCCAATCTATTTGTGAAAATTGTAAATTGATTAATAAACATTGAATCAAATTACAAGGCAATTTTATTCCACGCTTCGACTAAGGCAAGCAAGCCATCTACTTTATTATTAATGCTGCATTACAAGGTACAAGTCACTTCAAATGTATTGGCGCTTCGGCTCTTATCAAGCGAAATGTAAATATTAATTGAGCCGTTTCTCAATAGGATCACCATCCAATATGAAAAAGATCTCGGCACGGGCATATTTGTTCCGATCCAACTTAGTCATCGATTTCTACCCTGTATAGAGGAACTATCGAGTAGTGAAGCCATAGTAGACATGCAATTAGTTTTAAATCGGTACAAGGCTTCGGGAGGTTTGTCAACCCCGAATTTAAAAATTACTCTAAATCTAACGATCTACGATGCATGCGGAAGAGTATGTTTTTATTCGGAAGATCATGCGTTTATATAAAATAAATCTTTCGACGAAACTAGTCTAATCTATATCTACCTATAAAGAAATTTAGTAATATTTTCAATAAGAAGCATACCATACAAAAGAAACCATTGGATCAGACTGAAGATTTTTAATTATCTTTCATTATTTACCATCCCTTCCTCCTTTACCACGAGAGTGAAATAAATCATTAGAAAAATATTTTATTTGATGTAGGTAATTCATTAAAAAATCACACAATTTAGTTAAATGGGATTAGATATGGAAAAATAGGCTGTATGCAAGATTTTTAAGTTGTCCACATTAATGCCGTTTCAGCTATGAAACAGCTGAACGTTGTCAGATGACATGAGATGTCAGATCTTACGATTAGAAATCCGAGCATCATTTTATCTTCTTCGTATTAGTTGAATGGTTTAGTAACAATAAAAATGATGCATACACCCAATAGGGACGGGTTAGGTGGGGTGACTGGGCTAGACAGTATGGTTACCTAGCTGCGGGCGCGGCGCGCGGTGGTACTGCGGCGTCATGGGCGTGTGCACGCCGCCCGCCAGCGCCACGCCGTGCGCGTACCCGCCCGACCCTGAGCCCTGCACAACACACGAATATGGATTGAGCCAATAGCCTGAACTTCTATATTACTAAGCACTGGAAAACATCCACTTATATTCCTAAGACGCCAAGTAGGTTATAGACCGCCCTGGTACTGCGCAAGCAACGAATGCAACTTAGATAAATGCAGAATTATGTAATAACTTTAACACTCTTATAGTTTGCGTGCGTTTTGAAGCCACCATTAATTTGCACCATGGAAGTGGTAGCCAAAACGTGCGCACTACAACGTTTTGAAAACGCGCAAACCGTGAGAGCACCCGAAAAGATCAGCAAGATATCAATCAAAATAATCACATCCATTACTTGCAGTTTGTCACTGACGTAGAGCTTGGTTTCAATTTTACTAAAAATTAACCCTGACAATAACAACTAACTAAAGTTAGGTAAAGTGATAAATTCAAGTACTTACACTTAGTTGTCGACTCAGCATCGGGTTTTGTTGGGACGAGGTAATTTTGTTTGTACCATAATTTGAACCACCCATTTGATCTGAAAAGATATTTTTTTATCATTATATTAAAGTCTCGCTTTCAAAAAACAATTCAATTCCATTCAAAAAGCTACTCACTTGATGGGTGATATAAATGAGAATAATCCGTGCGCGTAAGCGCGACGTTAGGCGGTGTGGCGGTGACTAGGGCGCTAATTGTAGAGCCTAAGTCCTGTTGAGGTTGCTCGGCAGCCTGCAAGCAGACCATATTTTTAATTCAATATTGTTACTTAAAACTAGATTCAATTTCTATCGTAGGTAGATTCTTTTGAATGGTTTAATTGAATCGAGTTTCAAGGCTTGTTGTTTCGTAATACGGGCCTAGGAAACACGACTGAAGACTAGTAGTTTCGGTGTATATTTTTCTTCTTATTTATTTACTCGGCATTACATATTTACTACTAAAGTCGCTGACATAGCCCGACTGATTAGCAAGCTGAAGTGGCAATGGGCAGGGCACATAGTACGTAGAACTGACGGCCGATGGGGCAGCGGGCCTAGGAAACACGACTGAAGACTAGTAGTTTCGGTGTATATTTTTCTTCTTATTTATTTACTCGGCATTACATATTTACTACTAAAGTCGCTGACATAGCCCGACTGATTAGCAAGCTGAAGTGGCAATGGGCAGGGCACATAGTACGTAGAACTGACGGCCGATGGGGCAGCAAGGTTCTGGAATGGAGGCCGCGTACCGGAAAACGCAGCGTGGGACTTCCACCTACAAGGTGGACCGACGACATCGTAAAGGTAGCAGGGAAGCGCTGGACGCAGGCCGCTACCAATCGATCAACGTGGAAAGCATTGGGGGAGGCCTACGTTCAGCAGTGGACGTCCTATGGCTGAAATGATGATGATGAAGGGTTAACTCCATACCTCTGGCGACACGAGCATCTGCTGCTGCCGCTGCATCTGCAGCAACCGCGCGCGTTGCTGCTGCTGCTCGGCGGCGGCCCGCGCGCGCGCCACGTCGGCGCCGCCGAACATCGGCGCGCCGCCGGCCCCGCCGCCTCCCCCTCCCCCGCCCATGTTGCACGCTCCCTGTTACGATACACACTCGTGAAGGAAACATACTTTGAGAGTTTGAGAACAGGTAGGAAGCGTCCGGAAAACATGGGCCTTGACAAAAGTTAAACTATAGTCGGGTCTGTGAGCATGTAGAATTTTGTCCAATGGCCCCAAGCTACCCATCCTTATCGCTCGCGCGTAATTATTTTGCTGTCGCGCTCGCACACTCACTGATGCGGGTGCCAGTCGCAGTCGCGACAGCAATATAATTACGCGCGAGCGATAAGGATGGCTAGCTAGGGGTCAAATTCTACGTGCTCACGGACCGGGCTTTAGGAAGCGTCCGGAAAACATCATGGCCCTTAACACAAAAAGTTAAACGCGCATTGAAGTTTTTATTTATTTGTAAAAATCAAACTAGCTAAAGTTAAATAGCTAGTTTAACTTTTCTACGGAAATAATGACCCATGATTTGAAAATTATAAATAACTTGAAAAAATCGAACTGCCTGCGGGAATTGAACCCACGATTATAATTTTCAAATTAGTTTGAGATGCAACTCTAAACGCTAAAAATGAAATAACTATGACCCATGATGTTTTTTGCGATGTTTTCCACGTGAACATTGAGTACAAGTCCGGAACGGGTCAGGAAACTTAGTGATGTTAATGAACACTTTCCCCATGATCATTGCATGGAGAGGGTTATAAAAGGAAGGAACAGGCCACACAACAAAAACATAATATCGATGAATATACTAACGGAGCGTAAATAAAATATGTATGGCGAAATGAAAGCAATATGATATAGGGATTGGTTTTCAGCAGATATAGTCTAATATTAGCATGTTAGACCAACACAAATGAATCTAGTTATTATGTTTAAAAAGAGGACATGCATATTAATAGTAGACGGCTATTTAGTTGTGAGTATCGAAGATGCATACAGGAGACAAGGTATCGAAGATTTTAGGACCACATTAATCTGCCACCGACGATGTTATACTAAACAGCCGTGTACAATACATAAATGGTGATCTGATACCTATAATTATAGTGTGGTTGATCTTTCCTTAGGTGATATACCATGCCGAGATTTAGCCTGGTATTGTTACCATAAAAACGACTTTGCCATCAATGGCTTCGTCAGGCATAAAATCCGACGTAGACAAATTGTGATGTGGTGTGCAATGATTTGTATTTCTCATGCTCGTTAGTTCAAAACGATAAGAATATACAATGGCGTACAATCGCATAATCTTTACCGGGCTTTGTACAGGATACACAGGCGGGGTCCCGGGACTCGACACAGGGCTCTTGCTGGCGTTCTCGCACTGCATTAAACTTTGCCTTATGGCCATTATCATTGTCATTGCATTCTCCTTTACACCCTGTCGAAAAAATTACGAATAAGCTTGATGGACATAAAATATTATGTATAAATAATACACACTTATTAATCAATTACATGACATTAACAATATATTTCGCAGGCCATATTCTGGGTGAACTGTGTGGGCGAAAAATTTCGCGTGTACTGACCTCAGGCGCCGAGCGATCTGCATCAGGCATGTTGTCTATGACCTCATCCAGGAGGTCCGACAGAGTCTGATCGCTGGGCACTTCACTGTCGCCAGACCCGACTTGAGTACGTGAACTACTGCTTCTGCAAAGACAAATAAACGTTCAATTTTAGAACAGTCAAGCTATAGCGATCTTGTGTATGCTAAAATACAAGTAAAATAAGATTTCTAATGGATTAACTTCTGTTTCAGCCAAATAACGTCCACTGCTGAACAAAGGGCAGCACAGGAGTGGTTATTGTGGAAATGCTACATAAATATTGTCTTTTATTATACTGTGTCCCAGGGTCGATGAAGCAAATACTTGGTATTAAACGGCAGCATCCGCTCAAATACAACGACAATTGAAGTCGCTTTTTGCTGGGGTTTATATGTGAGCGATATGTGAAAATATTGTGGGTTGTCCTCAACATTCCAGCGATCGAGGGGATCAAACTCCCGACGCTCGATTTGGAACTCTGAAGCCGGCTCTTGTTGCCTCAAATGACAGTGAGATGTTAACTATAGTCTGGTCTGCGAGCACGTAGAAGTTTGTCGAATGACCCCAAGCTAGCCATCCTTATCGCTCGCGCGTAATTATGTTGCTGTCGCGCTCGCACACTCACTGCGGGCGCCCGTCGCACAGTCGCGCGCGACAGCAATATAATCACGCGCGAGCGATAAGGATGGGTAGTTTGGGGTCATTGGATAAAATTCTACGTGATCGCAGACCGGGCTTTACTTACTGCGGCGTATTATTGTAGCTATGGTGCGGCGCGGGCGTGGCGTAGTGGAGCGGCGCGGGCGCAGGCGGCGGCGCGTAGGTCGGCCGCATGCCGCCGCTTTGCAGCACCATTTGCAGGTGACTCTGTGTAGCATGGCTGTGCGTGTGCAGGCTCGCTGTCGAGCACTCCACCGATGACGCCGTGGACACCTGCCCTGTGCCTGGCCCTGGGCCACCGTTCACGCTGCTGGCTCGACTGCTGCGGGAATAAATACAGGTTATACTTGAACAGCCATAATATAGATAATTTTATTTGAATTTAAGAAAAAAATACTAACGCAAATAAAATTTTGATGTTTAAAAGTGCTGACTGCCACATAGTATGCTCTGGCCGCCAGAGCTGGATAATTATTATAAAGAAGCGTCTAGGAGCCAAGTGATCATTTCGTTATACTGTCATTGAATTCAATATTTGACCCAAAGAGTCTGCGCCGCAATACAGCTTCTATATTTTGGGGTCTATGTGCCGATACTCATTGGTAGGGCAAAAAAAGAATGAGACATGTATAGGCTCCTTAAGAGCATTTGACGATTTGCAAGAACTAATTTAATTAGTCTAAACAAATAAAGATAATTTTGATTTTGATTTTTAGCATCTCACTGAGAATGAAACTTATGGAGCAACTTAAGCGTCCCGGAAAACGCAGCGTGGGAAACTTATGGGCTGATCGAGATTATAGAAACTGTGTTAGCGGCATCGAACAGTAAGATTATACCTATACAAAAACCATAAATAAACTTACGCATTCGCCGTGAGTATAGTGGAGAGCGTGGAGAGATGTCGCTGCGGCGGCGCCTGGTGCTGCGGATGCGGCGGCGGGTGCGGCTGGTGCGGCGGCTGGTGCGGCGGCGGGTGCGGCGCGTGGTGCGGCGCGTGGTGCGGCGGGTGCGGCGCGTGGTGCGCCAGGTGCGGCGGCCGCGGCCGCACGCCGGCGCCGTACGCGCGCAGGTTCGGATTTGGCAGCGGCGGCGGCGTCGTCGGCGTCGTCTGCTGCCGCGCCAGCAGTGACACCAGGATCTGATTCTTCTGACATAAAGGGCTCATGCTAGAGGCTTGGCTGGACGCCGTCGATGATGGCGTAGAAGAGGCGGCAGAGACAGCGCTCGAGGTAACCTACCGATAGACAATTTTACTTTGCACCGATTTGGACACTAACGCGCGGGATTCACGGTAGCTCTACGAGTTATAGCCAATTTTCATCTAACCGACAACGTCAACTCAACCGAAGCCTAGGGTTTATAGTACCGCTAATCGTGCAGCCGACCAGGGTAAATGTTAACAGTCGCAGGTGGAAACATCAGTCGTAATTTTGACTCTGATGATTCTCTCACGAATCTGTTTAGGCTGATAGTGGTTAAAAAAATAGTTTAATTTTGAAGGAATGGATACTAAAATTTCTTTTTAATATTTTTTTAACAAATTCGAAAATTTATCGATCGATATTTCCATTTACCTCTGCCTCATTTAGTCTGGTGGACTACAATATTATAATCATGTCAAGTCATGCCTCAAAAAAGTTTATTAGACAATTAATTTAAATCAAGCTGGCGCGAATGGATTAATACACAAATAAGTACATACACTTGATTTTTTATAGTATTATTAAATGTAGAAGGAATATAAATATTAGGCACTTGGATTAAACAATTAAAGTATTTATTCACATTTGCTATGTAACCAGCACGGGGCGTGCGACATTTCTCGTCTGTTTCATAACAAAAATAGTACACACCCGCGCCAAGTAACAACACTTTTTGGATTAGATGAACTCTTATTTCAATCAACATTGTCGTACGCAGAAACAATAGAAAGTCAATTGTTTCTGTCGGCTAGCACCTCTACAATCGTTGAGGCGTTGTTGGGGCGTTAATTTCAAGGCGTCCTTGTAGATTCTGGGACAAAGCGTTGTTCTAATCTAAGGTTACATTGTTTTGATTGTTTAATTTCGGGGCAGTTAAATACAATTAATGTATACAAAGCCCAACGAAATCAATTACATTCCGTAAAGATTTTTGTACACAAATACAAACATTTCGTATTTATTAAACTCAACGTAAATAAAATTCGGCTCCGACAATGATAAAAAATCAGAGTTTGTAAATAGGGTATTTGTTTCACCTTAGTTTTAACAAATGACCAAATATTAACATAGCCCCATGATCTTAGTATTCATAAAGTGAAAATAAAAACGATATTCTAATTTGGACGGCCCACTACATTTTTATACACACACGCAACACGCTGCCTGTTGATAGTTGGTAAAACAATTAATTACGAACATTTCGCAAGACAGACACTCGTCGTAAAATTATATTTTTAGTTAAAGATTTATCGCCTTACCCAACCTAATTGACACAACTGCAGTTTACTTACTTATCTCGCGTGGAAAAAAACTTATTTATTAAAACGAAATTATCATTTTCTTACTGTTTATTCATTGATTTAAAATTTCTAGCTGCAGTTATGCAATCGTATTGCGCAAATTCATCAACAAAGGAATGTTTTGATTTTGTTAGGCTCAATAGACCGCTGCAAACAAACTAGCGCGAAATTAAAGCATTATTACTGTTGCATTTCGAAAACAATTCAAGTGTTTTTTTATATTATTTTATAGATGTTTCACTTATTTAGAAAGTATGTGGTAAATCAAGTTATATGAATCTTATAAACAGATTTTAAGTAATATCAAAGTGTAACAATCAGGTTCAGATACGCATGGAACCAGGCAAATATTTCAATTCGATCGTAACAGTAAACAATTGATAAATTATTGTAAATGTCTTCATTTATGGACCATGAACACGGTGCCAAGCTAATTCATGAGACAATTATATTGGATAAGTGCCTTGTAAGTGGTCTATAAACATGTTGATTTAGAGAGTATCTACCTATAGGAGAAAAGGAAAATAGGGTCGAACAGTCAGCGTCAAATAGTTCGTGACATCCAAAGTAGTCAAAAAGTTCACAACGTCTTTGTTTCGATTGAATGGTTGTGTTGTCAACTTTTTGGCCACTTTGGGTGTCACGGACTATTTGCCGCTGATTGCACATACGCCACGAGTAGAATATACGTGCCTACTTAAGTAAGAGGAAGTTACATCTCAAAGGCCAGGTGCCAATTGCTTTGTTAATCCATTCGCGCCAACTCGTTCAAAACTTAGATAGATAAATACTTGTTAGATAGTTACCTGCTGCTGCGTGTCGAGCGAGGCGCGCTTGGCGTTGCTGGCGTTGGCCTTGGCCTCCTCCAGCTTGCGCTTGACGCCGGCGATCTTCTCGAGGTAGTGGTCGGTGCCCTCGGGCGCGCGGCCGTTGCCCGAGGGCCCGTTGCTGCTCGACAGCAACTGCGACAGAAGGGCGCTCGGTTGTGACGTGCTACGACCCCCGTCCCCCGAATTCCTTCTTTCTTCAGCGTCCTCGTCAGACTTATCATTCAGTATCTAAAACACAGTGCATAAACACTTAAGGCCTGGCTGTTGAATGGAGAAGAAAGAAAGAAGGAAGACGTATTTCGCTATGCTATTTGAAGAGGTCTGACGACATGTACACGACCTCTATAATGAGGACACTAATGATGGAACAGATTTGATGGTAAATAACATAAAAATGTTTCATTTTGTCATCTCGCTGCAAGATTATGCTATGGGTGATCAATCTTAGCTGAATCAGAATTTCAGTGTATCATGTTCAATTAATATGTTAATACGAAGCAGATAAACGGTGTCATTTTCAATAACGATGTAAGGTTAAGCAGAGATTATCGTCTCATATTCAATTTCCATATAAATTATTTAAATTCACAATTACTCGACTTCTTGTTGCGCTAATAAATGACATTTGTTGATAAGTTGGACGTGACTCCGTTGCATACAAGGTATGTATGCGTGTAAGCCTAGTAATCTGTCTATTAACAACAATCAATCACGCACGTAACTTTCACAGATGGTCTAACAGCAACGAGTGGCAATTTGCATCTGCCCCTGCCATAAACTGAAATGTATCAGCCATTTTAATTCAATTAAGTCGGTATTGTTATTGTAGAGATTGTGTTTTAAGTAGGTCTTAATAAAAAGTATTTGATAAACTATCAAGTTAATAAATTTTATGTGCAGCATACTACGCTGTTGGTATGGTTAAGTATCGTCATTACGATATTACGCTTTAATTTGTTATTTTTAAAACCTAGGTGTGTTGTTTACATATTGTTATCAATAAATTCCTGCTCCAATGACTAGTGTGCCAATTAATTTCACAAGTAAGTTAAATTAGTGTTTATTTAAAACTCCACAAAATTCAATTAAATATGTTTTATTTAAGCTCGTCACCCAAGTTAATTGCTATTGTGGTCATTTAGGAATCATATTTTTCTAGATCTTTTTGCAACATTGAGTAGGATCCAATCGAATTTACTGTTACCAAGACCATTAATTTTGATTCTCATGTGATTTCTAACAGAGCAACGGCAGTTGTGTTTTTCGATGAGTCTCAATTATTGCAACCCACACATTTTTACAAGTGAGGAAACTAAATAAAAGACACGGAAGTATGAGTGAGTAATGATTATGAAAGTTTTATACTCAGATGACCGTTTTAAATAACACCTGAAGTAACAGTATATTCTAAATTCCAGGTATCTTCTAAATATTTTTATTTTGGTTATAATAATGTTTTTATTATTAGGCTACTATTTAACCAACTAATAGTAATAACCACACCCTACTACTACACAATTATTTGCGTATGAAAATTGAAGATGTTGAAAATTATTTAAATGAAAATTTAACATTGAGTGGTTGACACCAAAACATGATTGAAAAATTTTAAATGAAGACCAAAATCTACAGTAAAAAAATATTTGTAAGCTCTTAGTGAGTCTATTTAAACGTTTACTTAATTTTAGTCAGCAAAATTAAGTTGTGCCTTGGAATATTAATTACAGTGTCAAAAACTCAAAACTTTTGTAAATCAAAAGGAAAAATGATACCAACCCTCAATAGGACGTCCGAGTTGTGAGTCTGTTGAAGATTATGCGTCGCATGAGTCGGGCCGGCGTGCGAAGTATGCGGCTGATGCGACGTTTGTGGCGGGTGCGGCGGGTGCGGCGGGTGCGGCGGCGCGCGCGGCGCCTGGTGCAGCGGCGACAGCGCCGCGGCCGGCGTGAGCGGCGTCAGCGGCGTGTGCGGCGCCGACGTCTCGCTGCCCGTCGCCTCCTCGTCCTCCTGCTTCAGCAGGTCCTTCAGGATGCGGTTGTTCGAGTTCATGCCGTCGGCCGCCATCGGCTTCTTGCTGAGCAGCGAGCGCAGCCGGTTCGGCTCCTCGGCGGGCGGCTCGCCGGGCGTGGAGGGCGCGCGCGGCGTGAGCGGCGTCGACGGGCCCTCGGACGCGGTGTCCTTGCGGTCCTTGGAGTCGTCGCTGGACATGTCGGTGAGCTGGAACGTGGACGCCCACGGCTCGAGGTCGAAGTCGTTGATCGAGAAGGGCGGCTCGGCGGGGCTCATCGGGGAGCGGAAGCGCTCGCAGGCGGACGACTCGCCGTTGGCGACCGAGGACATGAGCGGGCCGCCGACGGTCGGCCGGGGGGTCTCGGATTCGAGGAGGTCGAGTTCTTCGTCGCCGAGCACGGTGTGCGTGGACATTATGAAGTCGGGGTCCCCGGAGGTGGGCTTGGCCCGAAACAGCCGCGAGCGCGCGCTGACCTTGATCCAGGCGCGGCCGGGCGCGATGCGCAGCCGGAAGGGGTCGCTGATGGCGGGCGGCGCGGGGTAGCACAGAGCTTCTCGCAGGTGAGAAATCACACGATTACGATCACTACTTTCGATCAGTTCCAAGTAGGGAGTACCCACGAGAGACACGGGAGAGTTTACACAGTTTTCCACGGCACTCAAATCACAGGCTGAAACAAAGAAACAGGTACTGTCAGTCAAGGTTCCTCTACTAATACACGAGCGGATCGATTCGGTAAGGAAGGGGGCCACTGGCACTCCTTACGTCATTTATCACAAAATTGTGTTTGTCGGACTTCGTTATCGGTGTAATTGCATGCATTGAAAAAATGTCCAACATAGTCAAAACAATTCATCTCGAGTTTTGTTGGTGAGAATCTGAGTATAAAAACAGAACTATCGAATAGTATCAAAACAAGTTTTGAATTAATCAAGAGTGCCCCAGTTTTGTGTGATGTTTGGGAAATGGGAATGTAAATGGGTTCGTTTGCTAGCGTTAGACAGCGACACGTTTTAGATATGAGGTAGTTATGGCGGGATAGATACTGACATAGCACAGTGAAGTTGCTGTCCAGCCTGAAGACGATGTTGTCGGAGGGCTTGGCGGCGATGGCGGGCGGGCCGCCGTCGACGGGGAGCAGTGCGGCCGACGCGTCCTCGCAGCGCCGGATGACGCACATGACGGAGCCGGCCTCCTCCGACGACGAGCCGCGCACGGGCGCAGCGTGGATCACGCACTCCACGTATCTGCACACAGCGGTACTCGTTAAGATAACACTTTTTAATACAAATCATTTATACTTGTACTAGCGCTTTCTAAGATACACTTATTATAACACTAATGCCCGATTCGACCAAACTTTTATCCGAGAATAACTCCTGGTATAACCACAGAATAATAATAAGTACTACCAGTGGGTTATCTATACATGATTTGGCATGAATTATCATGAATAATATTAACTACTTATTTACCTCTCAGTGTCTTGAGGCAACTTAAAAAAGTACATTCTGTGTTTTTATTATTATTTAGGCAGTTAAATACTGCACAGTATTTAGTACACCATTTTCTTTATTTTCTTCCATCATACACAAGAATACGCGTGCGTGAGTCAATGTTCGCTCGTATGTGAGGCCTTGTCGAATAGTATCCTGTAGGTGGGCCATCGTGCGTGTTTTGTTTTCGATGTATACTCTCGCGGAGATGAACAGGCCTGGTATAACTGGCTCATTGACAGTTTCAGTGTGGGAAATATGTCAAAACTGACGATTTATTCTGAGATTAATATTTACTCTTGTTTGGTCGAATCCACCCTAAATGTTGGAGCTAATTTGTGTTATATGTATTTAACTTGAGACAAAATTATCCTGGAGTACCTATAACAGCAACAGTCTTAGAACACGAGTAGGGCGGTCTTAAGCCGGAAAAATCTTCATTTTTTCTTTGCTAACCCTCACTAATTAAACTCTTAACATAACTTGTTAGCTCTAATTAATAAGACAATAGCGACAGTTATTTTTCATCCAATAAAAAAGTAAGTCGAACTACAAATTATCTGTAGGCATCATGTCTCCACTATTACCTATTTCTTGATATTTCGCTTGACATTAGTAACAGCACAAGTGGCAAGTTAAAATGCAAGTCATGCATTTATCATACAAGTATTTCAAAGTAGGTAAGTACGTGAATGGGACTCAAAGTAAGCTTTATCATAACATATCAGCATTTTAGTAATCTTCACTTTTATTGATTACTAAATAAATATACAGGTGCGTGCGAATCATGTAGGTACGTAGACAATTAGGCAATGCTTACCAAGCAGTGTTTTATTAAATTACATTAGTAGATTGACATTTGTATTTGTGTATTTAATTCTAAATACCTAAATCTAATGTTAATTTGGTGTCACCAAAATCCCATTTTTTTTAATTAGCAAAAAATATGGACATAGAAATACGGGCGGGATAACTCCACAGATATTACGAGTTGGAAAATAATAACAAGAGATACCCACTACCCTCATGAAATCTTCGATTTCCTCTATCGTATGTGGGCATTGTACTTTATCTGTGTTACATTGTCATTATTATCTATGATTATGAAAATTGTTCTATGAATAATAGAGTGAAGACACCTGTGCAAAAACCTTTTCAATTTCTTCACTATCTGATTATCACTGTTGTCAGTAATAAATAAGTTATGTGTAAGTGTATGCTTTGTGATCCTTGCATCTTTTGAAATATGTAGAATTATGTAGTAATAGACAATGTGAAGTATGTGTAACATAGGTGTGAAGGCATCGACTCGGTAAATGGCCTCTTATCGTTCGGCCGTCACGATTGGCTATCACAATGAATATCAAAGGTGTTTATATGCGTATATTTTGATAATAGCATTATGATGATGAGCAACTTAAAATGTGTTGTCATATGTTTTTAGTTAGCTTAGGTCAGAATTCATTAATAAAACGGTTAAAGTGAATCAGTCGTTTACGAGCAAACGGTTGCAAAGTGTTTACGGTAATATCGACTGTTTAGATTTCACCTTCTCTTGATGAACACTGGCCTTAACGATTCTGTTTTTGGTTTGTTTATACCTGTCACTTGCACAACAGTTATAATAAGTCTGTTGTCTTCTTGAATTTATCAAAATGGAATAGAATTCTGCTGCGATTACAAGAGTTATTTTTGGTGAATTGAATTCAGATAAATATGACTCTATGATACTTCAAACAAATATGAATAGACTTGTTTGACCACTGTCGGAAACTCGTTATGAATATATCAATATGCCCAAATGATTGCCTTCTGATTCATATCTTAAGTTTTAACAAATAAACTAGGCACATATTATACAGCTGATAATGATTTATTAAATGTTGGCTTGCATTCTTCCACGACTGATAAATAACTCATCATGACAAGTATAACGTGACATATGTTGGAATCATATGGTACAAGTATGTGGGTTGTTTTTTGTCATAAAATAAGTGTATGGTAATTAAAATGTCGTTACGTGCGTACTTACCCAGCTCCGTCAGTCCCATTAGAGTTCTTAACAAGCAGCCGTGCCTGAATGGCTTGGAATCTGTCGACCTCGGCCGCGCTCCAGGAGAACGTCTGGACGTTGCTCAAGAGCGGTCTTAACTTTGCATGGTCGTTGACATGCAAACAGGAGAAAATTGATTTCCTATACAATTCAGTTCTGTCTTGCAGAGTAAATTCTTTGATATTTTCCGTTATACATTCGATTTCCCCTTTACAGTTGATTTCTAATAAGACCCAACCGAGACTATTCGTGTAGTGTTTGAGGGCCTGGAAATAAAAGGAATCAAAGATTAGCACCAGTCTGCCTTGTTAGGTAATGAACATAATTTGTTAATACATTTTTCCATGTAGAGGCTATTATTTCAATTTATCCAGTTATCCAAACAGCCAATACATGATTAACAAAATTAAAACGCAAATTGAGTATGTATTTCAAAACGGAATGCTTGTCCTGAGCGTATAAACAGAAACCAATTGCGTCCCTACAAAGCGATGACGTAACATTTGATGGCGTACCTCGATGAGCGTGGTGAGCTCGGAGTAGTGGTGTCCTTCGCCGAGCGGCTGCGGCTGCGTGGAGCTGACCTCGCCGGCCTGCACGGGCGAGAGGCACTGGGCCGCGCGCAGCGGGCACTCCCCGGGGCACTCGCGCCGCCTCTTCAGAACCTCCTGGATCTGGCGCGTCGCCTCCCGGACGATGCCGTTCTTGTCCGGCTGCTTCACCTCAGCGAGACAGGTTCCCAGAAGCTCCTCAAGCTGGTTTATAGTCTCGTTCTCGAGCTCCCGCCTTTTTTTCTCGTTGTGGCACTTGTTTCTGAAATTTCAAACGACGACTCGTTATTACGGTGTACGCAAAGGGAATTCAATTACAGACAAAAAAGTTGGAGCTATATTTTTAACATGATTGTGTCACGATAATCTGTTGGTAGAACATACAAGGTCGCAGGTGGCTTCGGGAACTTCCGGCCCTATACTAACGCAAATACGTTTTAGGAAACTTTAAATTCAATACGAAAGAGGTTGAAGGTACATTTTTATTTGTTTGCGGAATATAATTTCGACACTGAATAAGGCAAAATTACTGTTAGTAAAAAACATTTTCATTGTAGTTCTGTTGTTTTTTAACAAATATGTATACAATACATGTATATCATACTGTTTTCATATTTACGTATAAGTATTTCAATTTAGTTTAGTTAATGTGGTTAAAATACAATTATTGATACCGTATGTGGGTAATTGAATTAGCTTTCTCTATGCGACAGAATTAGGCGACATGGTTTGAAGGATTAGAGAACTAGTGAAATCATTAGCAGTTAAACATAGTTTTCAGATAATCGTAGAGAAACGCGATACCAAAAACTAGTACCTCAGTTTTTCCATTTGTTTTATTCGTATCAATCAACACTTATCATCAATATTTCTAAAACTATGCTAAGGTGAATAAATTAGATAATATCCGTCTATTTTCGCTAAAATGCAAATAATAATAAAATACTCTAAGTACCTATTTTCTACAAATAAGTGATAAAATATGTATAAAATTCCGTAAGGATTCCTAAGCGCTCTATACGTACATTTGAGATTGTGGCTTATTGTCTGACTTTTTTCTTATCTTCTTAACCGGCGCTGTCACGCTCATCTTGCCTTGCATCCCCCTCCATGTGTCTCCCAGTTGGAGGTCACAGGATTCAATTCTACAGAAGCAGCAAACAAACTATTATTAACCAAATCAAATTCTAGGTTTCAAAGATAAGCTTTTCAAGTCTAATAATTTCATTTAAATAAGATCAAAGTCATGAGATGAATGGATGAGTGACGTATGAGTAATTGAGTAATGGTGAGATTTAGAATAATAAGAAAAAATATATTTTATTGTAAAAATTGTAAGTAAATAAGAATTTCCATGCATAACTAATTTGAAACAAAGCAGTGTCGATGGTGGTTTTTATTTTAAATTTTTCGATGAAAATATTAAATTGTAATTTGTAAAAAGATAAAAATAAACTTATTAATCGTAATAAATCTCAGTTCATTATTCCGGCGATTCCTCAATCAAAATACTTATTCATTATTGTGCAAACGATAATGACTCATGCTTGCGAATAGCCAGTTTGATCTCCTATAGCCTCCGAAGTCCAAGTAGCATTATTAACTTGCGTACTTTATCAAAAGTGTGTACCTACTAACACTATGATAAAGGAATGACTATCAAGGAATACCTACCTAGTTATATTCGCATTGACGCGATTCATACATATCAAATGCCAAGTACAGAGCAAGCTGAGTGAAGCTTAATGCGAAAGAGGGACAGAGATACCAGTCGAACGCCTACCGAGGAGCCCCACTACGCAACCTCACTGCGACGGCCGCGCAACCTTGAAATAATAATGTTCGGAATAACAACAACGCGCCATAAGCGTGACCAGAAATAGTATAATAAATAATTCTCGAAATTTTTTAAACCTCCAGTTCCTAGTGCCTACATCCTGTCTGCATTTGGGATGTTCTTTTGTTCTAATGAACCGCCGATTTCGTTTGCAGACGCAACAAAAACTATATAAAACAAAAATGCCGATAGCCGGAAATGATGTCGACTTTGTTGAACATGTTTTAAATACAAGTATTTTCTGCGAAATTTTGCTTGTGACATAATGTTGATTTTTATTTAGCAGACACTTGTATCCAAATAGGTGAAAGTTGGTAAGTATTGTTCGTAAGCGTTCCGCAGTCGAAGGTTTCGCTTTTTCAAAGGTTACTCAACAGGTAGGCATTCGTCATCCAAGTTTCAACTGCGCGTCATGGAATTCTAATAGGCATGATAACAAGTTTGATTTGGTTAGTATTTTAATTAATAAGTACAAATTACTGTTATGCAAAGCGATCAATGAAGTATGTAATTTAAATTTGCCTAAATCACGAAATAATTACAAAAATTACCCACCTTTTTGTATCAGCTAAACACTAAATACTAGCGGATTTCCCACGTTGAGGATGTTATAATAAGTAGTCAAGTGGATAAGCCACTCAGCAATATTGATAATAGACTAAAAGTATCATTAATTTATTGCCTATCAGATTTCAATAAAGCATAATATTAGAGTTTCTGTAACTGATTTCCTTTGTGGTGCATCCCAACTAATATTATAAATGCGAAAGTAACTCTGTCTGTCTGTCTGTCTGTCTGTCTGTCTGTCTGTCTGTCTGTCTGTCTGTCTGTCTGTCTGTTACGCTTTCCCGCTTAAACCTCGCAACCGATTTTGATGAAATTTGGCATAGAGATAGTTTGAGTCCCGAGAAAGAACATAGGATAGTTTTTATCCCGGTTTTTGAAACAGGGACGCGCGCGATAAAGTTTTTCTGTGACAGACAAAATTCCACGCGGGCGAAGCCGCGGGCGGAAAGCTAGTAGTAAATAATATGGATATTGCATCTGGCTCTACCTGTTTGTTATATTTCACTCCCTTACCTACTTCATTGTAAAACGTAAGTGTGTCTATGAAAATTTGTAACACATAATTATGTGAATTATGATGTCAAAAGATATTTTCCAAGAGAAAAAACTAATATAAATAGTGGTTGATAAATTTATATTTAGAGATGTGTAGACGTAGTCTCTAGCATCAGCAAATCAGGTTTCAAAAATTCTTTCACCAAAAAAATGTAGAGTCAGGTAGACCTGACTCTACATTTTTTTGGTGCTACATTTGTTTGGTCCAAGTTAGAACTTGGATGCTTTGCTTCTTTTTTACATCCTCAGGTATTGCGGCATGCCATACGCCGGATATCTCCAAATTTTTAAGCTAGCTTTTGTATTGATATTATTAGAGGCGTGTAGTTGCATCACTAGATCACGTTCCTTATACCTTTCCAGCAAAATAAGGAAAATGTGGAGTCAGGTCTTACGTACAACACGATTGCTTCTAATTTATAAAAGCTCAGATATAGCGGCTTTACATTCATCTGATATCGAATGAATTTACCTTAAGATTCCATTATTTAATTATGATTTGACTCTGTCTCTATAAATATGAAAATTAAAAATAAATAAAGAATAACGCCTTGCTTTATCTTATGTCACCACGATTAGCAATACATAAATTAGAAATCCATTTGACGCATATTCACATGTATTCATCTCAGGCGCATTATATTCAGTTCGTTTCAGAAAAGTAGTTAGATACTCCAAAACTGAATGACGCTTTTTTTTTCAAATAACCAAACTGGGTAGAAATAACTTCAATGAAGGTATATTGAATGCAAAAAGACAGTATATTAATTAAAAGTAATAAAAATAAAAACGAAAGTTAAACGTGCTATAATCACAAAATTATTTACCACTAACGCCCTAATGAAAATTCGCCTATATGCGAAAAGTTTTATGGTGAAAGTTTCAAGCATGACAATCAGTTGTTAAATATCTCTACAAATAAGGCAAGGACGTTTCCATATGGCTATCTCATTACTTAAAATAAATAGTAACATCGGTTTTTAATGCTCCGTTCGAAATTAGAAAGGTTCTCAGTGGATATTGTAATAAAACAATAGTTTGCAAGTATTCAAGTGTCAGTTTCATAATTCTATATGTATTTTTTTGAATAATAGTTCCATATTTCTGTATCTGATCTGTAATCCCAAGGAGCTGGCATAGTAAATCAAAATGTTTCGACGTTTTTCACCGCAGCATTAAAAATAGTGCATTAAAACGTTAAAAAAATTTATTATCTCTTATATTATATCCTTATCTGAGAAAAAATCGCAGCAGTTATAGAACTGTTAAAAGTATCAATACCATTTTGGATGGTTAATTTTCAGTTTCTTTTTTGTAGAGTCAGCGTTTTCTTTGTGGAGTCCTTGACTATAAAATCCTGTGGGTCTAGACAAAGTGCAAATTATAATCGCAAACCAGTCGAAAAGTGGTCGAAAAGCCCCTTTTTTGTATGGAGTTTTGACGGATTCGATTTTCGATTCGATCAAAAAGTGCGTTTTGTCTAGGGGGGCAGTATCTGTTATCTTGCACCCAACCAAATGGAAAAATAGAGTTGGCCAACCAAATGGAAAAATAGAGTTGGCCAATTAGTGTATCCGAACTGATAATAATCGAAATGGAAACATTCGAATAACTATCCCTTGATTACTACAAATATTAATTGAGACATTCTCAAGTTTTAAAGATGATTGGAAGTAAATTTTCAATACATTGTTGACTAAAATACAAAATATTACTTTGCGACCAATGTCGGTACATAATCTAGATCAATACAAAATATATGCGTTTAATATACAATACTTGATCTTGTTTCACGAACTTTATTTGTGTTATTTTATTGTTTATGAATAATTGTTTCAATAAAAATATATCTTCTGCGTGTTTATTGCCAAAAATGTTTGTTGCGAGCGAGAGTAAACAACCAAAAACGAGCGCAGTCGATCATTCCTCCTACCCTGGGATGAAGCATGGATCGATTAAGCTGCTATTTTTAGCTCAAATACAAAAAACTATTTATGTAGTGAGTACCAACACAATTTCACTTTTGCCACTAATGGCAATAATGTATTGGCTTGACATAATTTATTATGCGTAACGAGAGAACGGATTTTTGGCAATCTCCCTGTCGCGTGTAGTAGTGTCTCTATATTACAAAACGCTGATTGATGATTCATTCTTTAGTATAAGTGTTGGTATTATAAAAAAACAGACATTTAGACTAGACGTCGGAAAAACTAAGTGAATTGTTGTTTTTCATACATGATCGTTTAAATAAACGGTCGAACCTAATAAAATAATGGTACCAAAACTCTTAACTTATTTGTTGTCTCGTTCACATCTTACTTTATGCCTCTACTGGAAGGTAAAATCATGTTAATTGTTTAACTTAGAGAGTTATTAATTTGACTTTTGACATTAATAAAACCACTTGTACAAAAGAATTTGTTTACAAGGTCATAATTCATGACACTTTCAATGAACCCTTGCAGCAGGATAGACTGATGAGGATTCATGTCGGACAATAGCTTTAGTTACACTTTTCAGTAGCCTGTACTCAGTTTTTCCCGGGCATTAGCCAATAGACGTATAAAAGTGTAAAATTTGGTTTTGACTTGACTGAAATTCTTTATTTAAATTGACAGGTCTCTCAAAAACCATTTGTAGAGTGATAAAACTTAGATATTTGTTATGATTTGACCATATTGACCACTTAAACGTATCTGTATAGATTTACAACTCAGGAAGTTGATAATATGCGTGATAACGATATTTAACGTAACAGATAGCTTCGCGAATAAAAAAGATCCAGGGTAGCAAATAAAATATTGGTTCATAATATCATGGCAAAATAATTTTGATACTTTTGTCAATAATAGAGTTAGCAATTCCCGGGGATTATGAACAGTTAAACATGCATGTAAAGTTGTGAAAAAATATTCCGAACACTTCGTTGTGTCGAATGTCGTTGAACTCTTTTACTCGAAAGACTGCAATGAATATTTTTGATAACTTTTGACTTGTGACTTCTTTTGAAACGGGTTTTACTAGGTATTAATAGCAGAACGTCAAAACTCGCATAATCCTCATCTTGCATAATGTAATGTGTGCTCTACAATAGGTACTCATCATGAAAATGCATTAATTTGTTCTGATAAATGTACTACTTATAAATAACTAGCTGTCCCGGCGAACTTTGTTCCGCCTTAATGGCAATAAATAAGCAGACTTTTTTTTTAATTTCGAACGGGATAAAAAGTATCCTATGTCCTTCTCCTGGCTCTAAACTACCTCCATGACAATTTTCAGCTAAATCGGTTCAGCCGTTCTTGAGTTATAAGCGAAGTAACTAACACGACTTTCTTTTATATATATAGAAATTGATACGTTCACGTGCAATACGTGAAAAACTCACGTGTACAACAAAATCAAACGAAAATATGAAGAATATTTTTTTCAGCTCGTTATGTGTTAATTGTCTTGAAGACAATTTACTACTTGGTTGTCATCATATTTTTCGTCTAACTAAATATTACTCGCTAATAGCTATCTAGTAATAAATAGATTATTAAATGTTTACTGGTATGAAATATTTTTATTTTTAAATTATACTCACTGACAAACTTCATACGTACCTACTACTTGCAAGAACAATGAACGTAAAAATTTACATTTTCTCCTGTTTACGTTTTAAGCGACTATCTAACATACAAATTATGACTTTGATGTCAACAGAATGTTTACCTAAATATCATTTGCAAAATTGCAATTTAATAATAAGTCATTATAGTTCTACAAGTGTTACTTGAAATATATTGGTAGGATTAGTATGTTTGTTATAGTCAGTTCTTATCATTGTAATTATAAATTTTATCTACATTGAGTGACCCGCAATCATTCTGGGTCTTAATGTTTCGTGTCATTGGTGGTGTTATGTTCGTGCGGAGGAAAATAAGATTATACTTTGTTATAAGTGTTGCATTAATTTAATTTCGAATAACAAGTGTCAGTGGTAGTCGACTTTTGACTCGATTGGTACCTAGTTTGAATATATTTTTGCCAACGAAACCAATAAATATGATAAATATACTGCTGTATCAGTTGTTGTTGAACTTGTGAATAACCTACCTACCTGTAACCCTACAGCAATAACGCTGAATTCTGCTTAGTTACGAAAACTGATTCATTAATTAAATTTTATTATTCAACTACTCTAAAAATGTTTTTATACTTTATTATTGTGAGTGAAATTATGTGATACCACAAACAAAGAGTGACATTTGCAAAGTGAAAAAAAGAACATCAAATATTTTAATAAGAAGGGGTAAACAGGCTTCTGGGTCAACTGTTGATAAGCAATCACCACCGCCATCTGCGACATCAGACGAGTTTCCGATGTGTTAAAAAACAAAATAGTAAAAAAACATGTTAAAGAAAATAAAAATAAGATAGGGGATTTAAAAAATAATAATGAGTGTGTGTAATAAAAACCGAAATCCAATAACGAGTCCGTTATAAATCTTTTCGTTGCATAATATTTTACAAGAATTAACTCTGACTATGACCATTACTCGCCGCAATAAGGAGTGTATCAGTAAACATTAAAATTTATTACGTATTTGGCATACTTCATAACAAGCGTAACATCAAAAATCTGGCAATCATCTTAATATTTTCATCACGGTGTGGAATTGTTAATGCTCTGTGTGAGGCGAGAGTCGACATTAAACGCGTCATAATTACCTTGAAAAGGCGTGAACACCAATATCGACATCAAAGAAGATGTCTACAAATTCGTCTACTTCGGAATCTGGAGTGAGCGACGGAGGCAACGTGTCGGTCGGAGTGGCGGCCCCGTCGACGGAGTGACCTCCACAGTTGAGGATCACCGGTTCCGGCTGTACCATGGGCAGCATGACTACAGCACATTCCAGGGTTGCTCACCGCCACTATTTTTGAGACCAAAGTCTCCCTTATTCAAATCCGAATCACACTGGTTGTATTCCCAACAAAACACACACTGCATTGCGCCACACTCACCGCGACGCTATTTTTTACTGTACAGGTTTCTGGATTCAACACAAAGACCAAGAGATATAAAACGTTCCGAATAACTTATTGCAAATCTTATTACGTCTCATGAAGGTGATGTCTGCCGACAAAAACATGCGTTAACTTTATTACGTAGCGATCGTGCAATTTCCTATCGATATCCGTGCGAAACGTTCGCTGCAAAACGACGATGAAAGTCAACTGAAAGACGAGACGTACATATACATACGTCCTTTTCGTTCACTGCTACACAAATTTTATCAACACAGCGGCGCGGCGCGAGTCGCGAGTCGCGACACAACGCAGATCGTCCGCGGACTCGGCGGCGACGGCGGCGACACCGGGGGCTGTGGGCGAGCAGCCGGACTGAGCGCTCGATATCGCCGCCCCGGTCACACCTACACTCTCCTCCTATGCCGAGCTCTCCGATCTCGCTCGCCGCAGCGACACTCGTAGAAAACATAGTCGAATAAAGCCGACCACTGACGAATTGATACGAGCTATAAACACCGATACACAAAATTTGTTTGCTATTTCATTATCCATCTATTCGTTGCGAAACAAGAGCGAAATGTAGTAAACAATCACGGATCAATGGGATTTAATTTCAATCAGAGTCTATTGTTGATGTTGTATTATTGATTACCAGAATAATACCGAATTATGTAATTGCGAACACTTACACAAAAGACTCTACATGGCGATTATTAATTTTCTACAAAAACAAAGAATACATTCAGCTACTATTTTATTTAATAAGCGTTTTTACAGTCAATAATCCATTGAATTTCACAGGGATATGATATTACTAAATGTTTTTTTATTATTAATTTTGAAGGTAGGATTATGGAAATTAACACAAAATATTGGATAATTATATTTTTTGACACATTATTCCATTATGGTTGTTAAAAGACGTTCTTTTCCCAGGATTAATAAGACTTCTCAAAATGTTAATAATTGCCATGTTGGTAGAGCAACCAAAAGGTAGAGTCATTGAAAAACTGCCATCGTTATTTCAGTAGATACTGTATTTTCAATGATCGTACATGATGATCAGTCGTGAACTTTATCGCATATTTCCGTTACACAAGTATGGCATTCTCTAACAGAACATACATCGTGCGACAGGGACGGCGGAACAGCGAGCTGCATGACGTAGCTGCCCATACCTACATGAAAGTGAAATGGAACAGTATTCGTGTCAAGTGCACAATTTAAATAACGAGGTCATACATTGCATAATACCATATCACGATAAATAGATAGATAAATTAAACGCTACAAATAGAAATAACAATAAAGCAAAATAAATTGGTTAATTTTACAATTTACAATTCCGCAGCTAAGGTAATGATTACAAGAACAAAAAAAAATATACAAGAATATGAAATAAACTCTACATCGGCCAATAACGCTAGCATAATGGCTAAATTAATTAGGATACACGCACTCAAATGTGTTACGAAACAAAACCGAATTAATATGCATACTGACATATAAGTTAGAAAAATAAAATGATTAACTCTGTTATAAAAAGTAAAAACTGTAAGGGAGCTGTAGAGGAAGAGCTCGGCGCGTGCAGATATCGGTGCAGGCGGCCCCGCGGATCTATGTCAGTGGGTCACGGCAATGACGTGGCACATGGCCGCGGCGAGTCGCGCCGCGCACTTCATTCTAATTCCGCTTCACCGGTGTGTCTTCATTTACTAACTATTTATCTGAGCCCTAACGTGTTAACCGCCCTGACCATTCACATTCACATCTAGCGCGTACAAAAAACTATCTGTCCAGTTTAACTTTATCGAAGAGGCCCGCTCCTACCTCGCTTATCGTTGACATTGACCGACTGAAATTATTCACGTGAGAATGAGCAATACGAGCGCAGTTTCAATTCCACGAGACGATTAATTCAAAATTAAGGAATGTCACGCTTGTATTTTCCTTACTAAGAACGATGATGAATGTATTGATGATATAATATAACAGCAAGAGCGACCAATATTGGGAAACCATAAAATAATAGCGTCACAGTAATGTAAAAACGTAAGGGACACACATTTTCCTGCAAATAAACGCATGTCAGCTGCTGGTAAACTCTTATTGAAATGACAACACTATGGTTCTAAAATGAGAGAGAGATTATGCATATCAAGCGAATCACGAGCAGTCATTAACACACCATAGAGATGGTACAATGAGATAAAATAAGTTTAACAAAAAAAATCCATAAAATGAATGGACTATGTTCATTTGTTGATTGACCATCTGCATCCTAAAATGTATAAAAGAACGTAGGTAATGCACGTGCATGACGACGATGCAGTTTCAGGCCAAGGAACTACTGGTGAATTATTGCACGTTACTTTAGTTTCGAAACAACAGAGGAACATATTGTTTTGTGCAAATTTTAGATATTCAGGCACTAACATTTTAAGTAATACTGTTAAATTCGAATTTATAATACTTACTAAACGCGCCCCGCGAATTTGTTTGCATCAAAGCCAATGTTAATTTTATGAAAATCAATTTTTGCGTTAAATATACCACCATTAAGGATCCATTTTATGACTACAAAGAAAAAGATGTCAACATCTTGACTTCTCACTAGAAAGAAAATAAATTAAAAGAGCTAAGACTGGGAGAGGCAGATACGCACATATTTTTTTTTTTTCAAAAAATAAGAATTCATAGGGTAAGTCGAATCGAATATTCAGATACCAATTCGATTTTATCTACGTATGTTTCAAATTTGTTCACAATCTTAATCGCCAAGCTAAATAACTTATTAAAGTTGGTCGAGCCTGTCTCTACCTTTGTTCGCGGTTTGTAACGTATGTTTTACTTTTCAAATTCAATGCCAATCAATTTTATAATATTTTATTTGGCTCTAGCTTCACCCGTCTGCACCACGTAATCAAAACTTACAAGCTTAATTTGACTCACTTCCCAGAATTAGATTGAGTTGATATTTTGCATGCTTATGCATGTTCGATGACAATGCAATATCAAGGTGGTATAATACAGTGAAGGCGGAAGGTGGTTATCTTAATAAAACTTGTTGTAAAAAACCTTTTTAAACTTTCACTGATCACGTGAATCGTATTGCGAAATTCGTATATTTATTGAGCCGCCAACAGGTATTTGTATCTGCACGAGCAAGCTAATGGTTCGTTTTCCCTCTACGAATGCGATAAAGCCATTCACACGAATTTGAAAATCTGAACGTAGAAGTTCGTATTCATCATAAGTTAATGCGTAAGCTAATGAAATTCCAAAATTGACTTGGTGACATTATAAGCCGCCATAATATGCGTCACACTGAAATAATATTAATATGCATACGCAACGACTCCGACCGAAGGCAGTAATATCACTTTAAAAAAAAACTAACTAGAGTCGAATGGCGCCCAACTTGGTGCCAACATCTTTTTATTGATTATTTAATTTTAGATTCAAATTTAAGTTTAATTACTTGTTTGTAAATAATTACATAGTGCCATAAACTATTTTTCTTTGTATAATGAACAGATATTTCCATAGATGAAAACAGAAAACTAAAGAAGACAGAAATTAAAATAAGGGTGAAATTTAAAGCCCAACCAAGATTCCCCAGATTAGTCATATACGAATAAACTGGTGGAAAGAAAAAAATAATCGTCAGTTTGTTTAAAAAAAAAATTAAGAAATTTACCTATCACATCATCAAATGTGTTTTAATGAAGAAGTTTCGTGATGTTGAAAACATTAGATTTCACTGAATGGGATTAAAATATAGACCAAAAATAAAAAGCCGGTGAAGTTATTGTTGAAATCTATCAAGAAATGGCTGAGAAATTAATTATTTAAATTACCTCCATATTTTCGCGTGGAACTTAAACATAGGCGGTGCCGTGACGTCAGGCCACCTGTGGGTCTCGTCAAAAAGCACTTTAAAATCGCAAACCCATCGCAAACCAGTCGCAAACAAATAAACAAATCGCAAAAGAGGTCGATAACAAAAAAGGCTTAGCCAAACGGCAAAAAATCGAATCGCAAAGCCCTACCTATCGATAATCGAAAGACTGGATTGAAATTTCCCATACAAAGGCTTAGCCAACATGCATTTAAGACTCAATCAAAATCGAATCGAATCGCAACACCCGCCATTTTCATTGCGATTACTTAAACCCCGTGGGTCTAGTCAAAATGCCATTGCTAACCAATAGGAAGCTTTCGATAATGACAGTCGCCGTGTCACCAGTAATTCGATTCGATCGTAAAATGGCAGCCAAAATGCACATTGAACCACCATCGACGCGGCGATACAAAAGTTCATTCAAAATCTAATAAAAGTTAAAACATGTCTATAGACTTTGCGATTGTTTTTACTTTTTTTAGATTTTTTTTAAATTAGTTTCTTCCTTCTCTCTGTTTACGTCTATGCTTCACTGTCAAACTAGCTGTCAAAACGACATCGCGAAACGGATTTGTCAAAACAGCCTTAGGGTGGGTTGCACCATCTTAGATTAACTTTGACAAACGTCTAAAATCTGTCAAACTCCATACAAAAAACACTGGTTATCGTCATAGTTACGGTCAAAGTTAGGTGGTGCAATTCACCCTATTGGTTTTCGATCAAATCGAAGCTTATCACCGGGGTTTTGGTAATCGCAATGAAAATGGCAAGTGTTTCGATCCGATTCGATTTTGATTGAGTCTTAAATGCATGTTGGCTAAGCCTTTGTATGGGAAATGTCAATCCAGTCTTTCGATTATCGATAGGTAGGGCTTTGCGATTCGATTTTTTGCCATTTGGCTAAGCCTTTTTTGTTATCGACCACTTTTGCGATTTGTTTATTTGTTTGCGACTGGTTTGCGATTTTAAAGTGCGTTTTGACTAGACCCACCGGTGATAAGCTTCGATTATATCGAAAACCAATAGGGTGAGTTGCACCACCTAACTTTGAACGTAACTATGACGTTAACCGGTGTTTTTTGTATGGAGTTTGACAGATTTTAGACGTTTGTCAAAGTTAAACTAAGATGGTGCAACCCACCCTAAGGCTGTTTTGACAAATCCGTATCGCGATGTCGTTTTGACAGCTAGTTTGACAACGAAGCATAGACGTAAACAGAGAGCAGAAAGAAGGAAGAAACTAATTTAAAAAAAAAGCTAAAAATAAGTAAAAACAATCGCAAAGTCATAAACTTTTTTTAACTTTTATTCGATTTTGAATGAACTTTTATATCGCCGCGTCATTGGTGGTTCAATGTGCATTTTGGCTGCCATTTTCCGATCGAATCGAATTACTGGTGACGCGGCGACTGACATTAGTGAAAACTTCCTATTGGTTTGCGATGGCATTTTGACTAGACCCACAGGGGTGATTTACTGTTTGTACCTTACTCCGAATGACTGTCGTGTCTACACTGATCAAAATGGCGCGAATATTTGCTATGCGCAAATTTGGGGCCCTGTAACTTTTGTATTTGTAGATATATTTTCATGATTCTTTCACAATTAATATTAGTTTAACGTATAATTTCAAGATTTATTAAACGAAAAAAATTGGAAACTTGTCCATTATAATTTTAACTATTGTAAAATATTCAATAGCGCTGAAATTTCAAATCTCTTATCAACTTTTGTCAGTATTCTTTAAATGACATTGCGCAGATTACCTGGCGACTTAAGACATTTTTATATACTTGTTGTTCAAGTTGCGATATAATGGTCTCTTCTGTGTGTGTCATAAATATTGTGCAACAAACACGTCATTATAAAAATCAGATATATTATACACTAGCTTTCCGCCCGCGGCTTCGCCCGCGTGGAATTTTGTCTGTCACAGAAAAACTTTATCGCGCGCGTCCCTGTTTTAAAAACCGGGATAAAAACTATCCTATGTTCTTTCCAGGGACTCAAACTATCTCTATGCCAAATTTCATCAAAATCGGTTGCGAGGTTTAAGCGGGAAAGCGTAACAGACAGACAGACAGACAGACAGACAGACAGACAGACAGAGTTACTTTCGCATTTATAATATTAGTTGGGATTAAAAGTTGAGAGATTGCATTAATCGACTAACATAATAAACAAGGATGTCTTAAAATTAGATATAGAATCCGGCAGTGTTCTAGCAAAACCCGGAATAAGTTAAGAGCGTTTACGTCTAGCGTGGCATGTCAAGTTTAGGTAATTTCGATGCTATTTTTATTCACACTAAAATAAATTGTGATTGTGTGCGTGTTCTCACGCTCTATAGTCAAACCAAAATACTTTGATCCACCATCGTAAAAGTGTGCCAGGCTGTCAAGTGACAGCCCAAAGAAACTATAAAATCTTCAAATCTTCCAACACCGACTCTATAATTATAAATAATGGTATACATTAGTCCTAATCAATAATAAATTCTTTATCAAATAGTAAATTATCAAAGGTTTTTTACTATTTTGAGAACATTTTATACAGCCTATGTTCAGCAGAAAAAAAATGAATTTTAATGGTGAGAGATTTTTTCAAATCGGTTCTATTCAAATCAAACTTTTCCTGTTTACTATTCTTTTTTTATCCGGAAAATGCATAATATTTCATACCCACCAGCTGCGGGGGCAGCTAGTGGGTTATGTGGGGTTCTTCCTACCAGAAGGTGGGTAGCCCCTACACCCACTAAAAACCTGACTGTTTCTGACATGATCCATATGAGTGATATGAGGGAACGCGGGACATCGCCATTGGCTGTTGCCTGTAGCATTCGTCCTTAGCCGCCACCAGACACCTCCATGTCTAGCGACCGAGGCCTGTTAGGAAGGGACAGTTGGAGACCATAAGCTGTCCTCTTGCGCCCAGGGTGTCGGCGGCGGATAACCGGAGTGTCGGCTGAGGCCTCTCGCTCCCCCTTTCCACTGCTTCTTTCTGTGAAAGTGTTCTTTCAGCACGTTACGAACATTTCTGAGCTCTTACTGGACGTCGATTCCAGTCAAATGACGATTTCATAGAGAGGTTGACATGAAAAAACGGTCTTCCCTCTGCAATGTGCGCCGGCGCTGTTCAGAACTTAGTCTCGGGATAAAGCCACTAGTCTCCCGAAAGCGTCTTGAAACTTTCGAAACCCAGGACTGGCTTATGTGGCGCTGACGTGCGACAGCCCGCTGGCTGAGCCTTTCTTGCAATAGTGCAACGATTTGTGCTGCTTCTGAAGGTGTAGAATACCAGGTAAAGTGTCAAAAGAAGCGAAGATGTGTATGAATCAACGTGTGAAAGCAAAAATCTAAAAACGCGTGCTATTATAGGGGGTAAATAGGCCGCAACTCGCGACGTATCAAACAGTTCATACATGTCTTTTTCGTTACTTCTTCACATCAGCCGGGATATCTTTTTAAATACTGGTGTGATTTAAATGAATTGGGTATCAATTTAAAGATAAAAGTTAAATCATTAAAATGGTGCCACTTTTTTTGTTACTAACAAATTCGTTAATATACAAGTTCGCGTGGAAACAATTCATGTAAGTGATTCCATAGTTTTGCTCGCGAGTGTAGTAGTTTTCAAATACTCATAGAAAAAAAATTACAATGAATTATTTTAAATTTCAAAGTAAATATTTTAGATAAGATATTCTTCTATTGTATTAAGCTATTTTTGTGTTGAATAAAGGAAGAATAATGGTGAAAAAATCACTTTGATTTTTGGGTATTTCACGTTTTTTTAATTTGTGATTTCTTATTGTAAAATGCTTAAATCTAAAAATTTTCTCAGATAACTATTTGCCCAAGGATCTACATATGCNTAGGATATAAATGTTTGTTAAATCGTTTTCACAGTATTTTTATAAAAATTTCAGCTTGTAAACTGACGCTAAAGTGGAAATTTACAAAACCTGGGTGGACTTATCTTGATATAATTCTTGAATACTAAACTAATCGCAATATTTTCTCAATTAACTATTTAGACGACGAAATTGCCTAACTATTTATGCCTATAATATATTTGTAGTATTACTGGTTAATGATTGTAACGAGTTGAAAAAGTACTGTTTTTGCGCCAAACGGCGTAAACGCTCTTAAAGGCCTAAGAGCCCTAGAAGGAACAACTAGATATATGGGAAATAGGCAAGGGAGAAGAAAAGCACTAACGTGATAAATCCAAATTAACTAACGTGATTAATATCTGAATCGGTAACTTGTAGAAAGAACATTCCGTTTGTTCAAGATATTGGAGAGTCAAATCATTACGTCTTAAAGTTCTTAACTTCTTAAGAGCGTTGTCACATTTTTCATGCAGAAATCGAGAATTTGGCAGATTTCGAAATGATTTTAGTCATATAATTTATTGTTATAGCTTCTTTTGACTTATATCATCGTAATTATCATACGTTTTTACGGAATGTCTATTGACAAAATCTCGTTCAAATTGGATTTTTGCCTACGANTAGTTTTTATGATGCGGGATGGAAAAATTAAAATGTATTCTGATTTTGTGACGTTTCCGCACATAAATATGGATAGGTTAAATAAATATAATGAAATGTATGAAAACGAGCGTGCCATTTTTTAAACGTTATCTATAATATCTGTGTCCATCAAAGAGCTCGTAACTAAACATCGTAAGCGCCATCCAAATTATTATACAGGGTGTTTGGCGCATCGTGTGCCAAAATGATTTGGCGGATAGAATGGGCCATTTCCTATATTTTCAGCCCCCATAACACGTTCCATGTCAGGCGGCTACTTTTATATTAAGTTTTTTAGTAATTTCACCAAAATACCCAAATCGTATCATTTAATTTCGATTTTAAAAAAAACTACTAAGCGTAGCCTCAAAGTAAATATTTTTTTTGACGTGCATTGATATAGGGTTGCATCGAATCTAAATNCAGATACAAATATTTGCTTGTGTTGATCGCTTCAACTCTCACTCACTCGAGCGCAACCGTTCGATCACCGTCCGTCCTCTAATGGTCTATTGTGGTGATCTCACTCTAAGAACAAGCATTTAGAAGTTTAGGCTGAGTACTCTATTTGCCTCTGGAACTCAGTCATGCAGCAAAAGAGACTAAATGACCAGATCATGACGATGATGATGAATATGTAATGCACAGATTACTCTTAAAAAAAGTTATGCCCATTACGACCACGCAAATTAGCAGAAAGGCGCTGAATGCCAACCGGTCAATATCGAAATCACTTGGGGAGGGCTATGTTCAGCAGTAGACGTCCTGTGGCTGAAATGATGATGAAGATGGTGCACATCCTTCTTGTTTAAATCACGATACGTAAAATTAGGCTACGAATACGCCAACGATATGTTGTAGTGTGACCCGCCATGTCCGCAGATGAGCCGCGCAAGACCGACACCAACTACTCCAAGAGTCGTGTCAAGGTGTCGCCCTACCGCCGCAGTTTGAGGGCAGACCACACGGCGACCTCCATGCTGGCCAACTACACAGGTCAGTGGTCTACACAGGGCAGCGCTCGCTACACAGGGAAGTGCTCACTACACAGGACAGCGCTCACTGCAAAAGGGAGTGCTTACTACAGAGGGCAGTTTTCACTATACAGGTCAGCGTTCACTGCACAGGGCAGCGCTCACTACACAGGGCAGCGCTCACTACACAGGGCAGCGGCCAACTACACAGGTCAGTGCTCGCTACACAGGGCAGTTTTCACTACACAGGGCAGCGCTCATTACACAGGGACTGTTAAAGTCTTCCTGCGTTGGTACTCAACACTTTACCATCGAAATATCGTCTGAAAATAAATGTTTTTTTAATTTAAACCAAAATTTTTTCTCTGTAAGGAAATTTATTATACAGATTTTAGAAAAGGATTTATGACAGGTTTAACTGCCCCATCAAAATTTCTATTTCAACGTTTGTATCTCTCTTCAGGAAACAACACAACAATGGAGATGGACATCACGGAATCTTCCTTCGTGTCCCACGAGGAAGGTTCCTTAGACGACAGCTCGTATCTGTCAGGGTTACGAAGCATCCGCGGCCGCCGCTCCTACAAGCCGCTTAAAGAGATGACGCTCCGCCACGTGACAGCCAACCGCAGCGCCAACAAGTCCGCGGCCAATGTGTCTGGTGAGTATCACTACAGACTAGTGGTAGTCATTACTCAAGAGATGGCGCTGGCATCTGCATTACTATGGCACACGCCACCGCGCCTACGAAACCTGCATCGCGTTCGCGGTATCAAAGTTTTTCGCCCTGAATAGTATATTATAGAAAACTGAGATGTATAGCCTGACCAGGAACATAAAAACCCTCGCCATGTTGCGGAAAACTAATGGTACTAATTTCTTTTAATGGCAACAGTAACTGAAAACTTCATTGACATGTCACCTTGCATGTCAGTCTATTGTTGTCAAAGTGTAAATTACTTTACTAATTAATTTAAATGTTTGCAATTGATTTAGTTAATTGCTAAAATATTTTTATAGTCGTGAAAGAAAAGTGGTTCACGATGTGTTAATGTATTTGTCGAAGAGAAATACTATGGGTTCGGACAATATTTTCATTAAATAATGTTTCCGACAAAGGTTGTCAAATTGACTGACATGTTTATCGTATAGTACAGTCCACTATGAAAANTAATTACGATGATATAAGTCAAAAGAAGCTATAACAATAAATTATATGACTAAAATCATTTCGAAATCTGCCAAATTCTCGATTTCTGCATGAAAAATGTGACAACGCTCTTAAGAGTCACATCATTTGTTAGCACTCAAGATTGACGAAAAGGATGGCGAAGAAATAATTCGCATGAAAGTACAAAAAAAAATCTTATCGTATTTTATGTCAATTTTTAGAACTTCATCGAAGTTATTAATGCTAAGAAGTTACATAGATATGATAAGTAATTCAATATCGCAGATAGATAATATCTGCACCAGTAGAAGAAATCCAGTGGGAACTATTTCAACATAATAACAAGATAGCGGGCAGATAGCGCCCGCCTTTCCGGCTATCATAATAAACAAAACCATAATATTGACAAAGGTACATGATAACACGACAAACTATGTAAATGAAATCTCACTATAACATCCATAACAATCTAATACAATACAAACTTGATGAAGGTAGGTTTAACTCCTTTTTGCATAATAAAACTACTTTCAAGGTATAGTATACCTTGAAAGTAGTATCACTCATCAACTGTTACCGTTGCAGCGTTGTTATTAAATTTTTAGCTTAAAGCTGAATCTTGGGTTCGATTCCCCGGCTTTTGTAAAAAAGTATGTAGCATAAAATATTGAACTTCTAGTGAACAGTACAGAACAGAACAGGTAAACAATTTGGAATTAAAAATAAGGGAAGAATTTAAAGCTGAATCTTGGATTTGATACCCTAGCTTAGTCATATAAACTGGTGAAAAGAAATAATTTGCTGTCCCCCGTTTATTTACAATAGATATACCTACATATTACGAAATATGACTCTGATGCCTAACACAAGCTTTTTGGCGAGGAGATTTAGATTAGGTAACACACTAATGGTTTACCACATAATTACTTATCTAGAAACATGTGATGCGAAATGCAAATTCTTTGCACGTGAGTTTGGCTCGCCCCAGACCAGTTTTTTTTTCTACTTCAATTCGTAAGTTCCACTTTTCATC
Organism: Ostrinia furnacalis; assembly: GCF_004193835.3. Lineage (NCBI taxonomy): Eukaryota > Metazoa > Arthropoda > Insecta > Lepidoptera > Crambidae > Ostrinia > Ostrinia furnacalis. Next base: position 67,954 of record NW_021131481.1, on the reverse strand, counting down.
TGCTTCTATTTTATTTTTAGATCATAGACTTAATACCGACTACTATTAAGACTGGGCGATGTATGGTCCTAAGATTTACTTACATTTATAATATACCAGATAAGGTGATCCGGTGGTGGACTTTACAATCAGTAACTTATATTTATACGCGATAATGAAAATTACTTTTAATGATACGTAGAGAGTATTTAAAAATATTTATGGTAAGTTGTTTGTTACCATTTAACTTTTAATTATTTGTGGTAGAGTTTAATCTTTCTTTGACTAAGCGATCTAACGCTCTGATAATTTTAAATGAAACTCAAATCGTGTTTACAAGGAATGATGAGTTGCTACCTCAAGGGAGCGTAAGTAATCTGATCAAATGAAACAACTAATGAGAACATAAATGGCGTAATATATTGGTAGGGGACCGAGTGGCCCGCACCAGATATGTGTATCATCATCTCAATCAAATTAATAACGAATGAGTATATCATATAATACGAGTTTGTAACTTATTGCTTGCAAAATAAGTTAAAACGAATCAATGCTATATTTTAAAGTATTACGATTTCATTTGGGACTAATGAGTCTACATAAACTGTTTATTTTTAAGATTGATGGTATTTTGACGCTTAACAAAAAACCTAATTAAATTATTCAAGAAAAACAATCAGATTTCAGTTTTGAGAACTCTAGATTGTAACTGCATACTCGAAGAAAACATTCTATTATCATTCCAGTCTAAAAAACAAAATAATCGTTCAAGCGTAGATCTCCATTGGGACCGATCCATAGCGACATGCAACCAAGTATTTATGTAACTGTCTGTCTACCTTTATGTGTAGATAATACTTCGTCAAATACTTTTTGTACTTGGCTAGGTACAAAGTACATTTGACAGTGATATGTTTACGATCACAATTAAGTTTCTCTTAGTGTGTTTTTGAACCAATAATACTTAAATAGATAAAGCTACATTGAATGCTATTGGTTATAGCTTGATTGATAAATAAATTGATTTTCAACAAAGTTGAAATAAGTATTTAACATAATTATTATCACCTTTGGCCATAGCACATAATTTTTATTTATAAAAATGTTCAATGCATTTTTATTTATAGCGCATATTTTATTATTTTCCTCATCAGTAGTACCTACCTAATTCCCGACACAGTTGACCGTTGAAAAAACTTTTTTCACATGAGTCTAGACTTAAAATCGTGAATGCGAACCGCTATTATTAATTTACCTCAGGAAATTTTAACACGCTAGGTAATTTATGCGGAAGACCATCTTAATTGAGCATCAACTATCTGTCGAGTTTTGTTGTCAGCCGACCACTTTGTTTAATTATATCAATTTTATATTTTTGAACAAGCGACACGCGATGGGTTCGCCCGAATATTATCCGTAGGCAACCCTTTCTCGGGAATCGAATAGTGGAACTTGTTAATGTTAAGAGTTAAAAATTAATATGCAATAGACGTATTTTTAAAACATTAGAATTCCCATTCGCATACGAATTTGTGGAAATACTAACTTTTGTGTGATTTCGCGTGCGGACTGGGATTCGAACACCACAGAATAATAATAAGTGTGTACTACGATTCGAACGAAGGCTTTAAAATTTAAGTTTTTTGGTCTAGAGATAAACGGGGCCGGTTATTTTAAAATGCATAATATTTGAATGGATAATAAAAAAAAAATATGACAATCAATCAAAGCACAGAAATAGTAGAGCAGTGTGATGAGGTTTTTCTCATCTATCACGTGTGTCTTAGGCAAAATGTGACAAGTTTAACAAGTGTAGTTTAAGTGCTAAGCAAGTTGCCCGCAAAGAATCCCCGCAAATGCGTTGCGTCACGTGGGCGGGCGGATCGATTGGGCGGGCAGCGGCGGGAGCGCTTGCGCGAACTCGATCCTCTCCTCCCTCGTATCGACCGCTAACTTTTAACTCCACGCTTTTGGGGCAGGTTAGGCCTATGTTCTAGGGTCAAGGTCACGTTTCCTCCCGCTAAAATATTCGTTATCCTGCCCGCAGTCACAGCTTATTAGATAAGGGCGCCTGTGTTAAGTAACGCCTGAATATAACGCGTTATACATAGTTAAGACATATTTTGTTAAAAAATAATCACTAAAATAACAATTTTATAGTAGGTATCATCATAATAAATGTTAATCAAAATCATTTTTAAATGTCAAATAAATAACTGATCCATGATGATATTGAACTATATTTTTGGAGCAGATAAATAAAATTGATAATACACTGTACATTTCCTATATTTTAATCATCAAGCGCTAAATCAAAAGCTAAATGAATTTGGATAAAATTAAGCCGATGAATTTGCCACCCACCTGTTATATAAATAAGTTTATTTAGATGTGTCAAACATGCTAATCTTCCATATATTTAGAATAGGATGATTCACAGTGTAGGTGGTGCCGCGATATAAATATGTCCCACAGTGTCGCACAAGGGTTTATTGTCGCCCTTGTCTATTTACACCCCCATCATATAAGAGTACCTAGTTAATTTTTAATTGATGGTGGAACACTATCAATTAATGTAAATTAAGGCGNTTAACAAGATTTGTTATAAATTACTCGAGAATACAAAACATGATAAACTGAGATGACACTTGGCTCAGAGAACTGACATAACATTATTTCAGTCGTCGTAACCCAAATTTACACTCCGTGAAAATACTATTTTCTCTGGAAATGCGCATAACTTTCTGTTACAAATGCATACCACGCGAGCGAAGTCGCGGAAAAGGCAAGTTATTAAGAAAATACGTACGACCTGAGAACCAGTTTGTGCGGGTTGCATTGTCATGTGGGCACATGGTTTAAAACTCCTCCTAGAGTTTACGCAACTTACGTACAAAGTTACCAATGCCAAGATCAGGAAAAACTCACGCAGCGCTGGCAAAGTTACGTTACCGTTCGCAATGTGTTAGCTTACAACACTTAACAGTATTGTTAGTAACAACCAGACGAGTTCAGTATAATGACCGGTCATTGCATATTTCTCAAGTCTAGGCTATAAAGGCAAGGCTAATACAAAGCCATTGCTTTCTCCATTTCATACATTACGTTAATACTATCGTGCGTATCCACGTTGTTGGAATACTTATTATGTAGGATATCTTTTTGTAACCGACTCTATTTTTTACTATCTAGGCGGTTCAAATATAACTAATGAGCTCGCGTATGAATTATTTAATAGCAAAAGTTTACAAGCAATAAATAGTGAATACGACAAACTTCTAAATTAAAACCATAGTAACTAAAACCTTAAAGAAAAATTAAGATTGCATCAGCTGCTGAAACTGCAGTATAAAGTATTAAATCATCGAGGTAATACAAGTCTCAAACACTAATAAAATAGTTTTCATATTCCATTTTAGGGCTGATCAATTGGCCAAATGTTTGTTTTGTTTTTGGTCCTACTTAATCTTATATTGACGTTCATGTGCGTAGTAACGTAACGTTTATTAAATTTTGAAGATGTATAGTCTTTTTTATATCTAATGCAGGATCTTTTTATCAAAAGTTTCAGAATAAAACTTTCGTATTACACCGAATGTAAGATTTGTTGCGGTTTACTCTAAGATTAAATTGTTAAATATTCAAAGAGAAATAAAACTTCTAGCGAGATTAAATTAAGAGTATAGAATTGTTCATTGTTTACATAGTCGAATTTCCCTGTGCTTCTAAAAAAGTGCGTGATGCGCGGGCAACGTGCGCGCCGGAGCCCGGCGGTGCTGCCGGCGGCGGTGGCGGGAGGCGGCGGCGGGCGGCGGGCGGCGGCGGCGGGCGGCTCCTCCGCGCGGATTGATCGCACCCGGACTCAGCCGGCACGCGGAGCTCCGACGTCGTCATGGAGACCGTCTGCCGCTGCTGCCGACCCGGCGTCGCCATGATTACCGCGCAGATTCAATAACTCGGCGATATTCAATCAAAGCCTTTTCACATACACATTATTATTATGTAATATGCTACTTGCTTTTTCATTTGTACGGCTTACTTCGAAACTAACCAATTTATCGACTCTTTCAAGTCGTAAATTAAAGTTATATTTATCGGCTAGTTTTATGAAGCCTTATTTTTTGTTATAATTCAATAGAATTCTCATCTAACTGAATTTATTACATTTCTTCTACCTGTCTAATACGCAATAATATTTTTTTTATCCACAACGAGGAAGCTCTTGGCCTGTATCTCACCTGATGGTAATTATAATCCTGCAGTCCACAACAGTCCTAAATAGTTTCGCATTTCTTTTAAAAGTGTTTCACCTTTCGTCCTACATGCAATGCAACGAGATTCAAGACGTAAAAATTGCTATTAGAATAGCAGGAAGAAGTTTAAAGGACATTTCAATTTAAGAATGATAGGTGACTATCCAAATCGTGGGAATAATTGATTCTCACACGGCTGCCGACACTTGAACTAACGCGCCTATTTTAGGCATGCTAGTGATGCATAACAAATGTAGACGAATAAAGTCTATGGAGTTATTAAAACGAAAACGTTTTTCTTACGTTATTTATAATAAAACGAATACATAATACAATTACCTATAGTGTTTTTCCAGCAAACATTGTGAAAATCATGGTGGCAATTCTATTGAATAATCAAAGTAAAATAAGATTTTATACTTACCGCCTAAGACACGAAAATTTTATAATGTTTATTATACTTTGGCAACTGTGTATTTATCTTTTTATTCACTATGGGCACGAACTAAAAGATACTTTTAGATAAACCAACAACCGAATCGCCACCATTGTTTCCGAGTTTGACAGTAGCCACTTCAAATGCAATAATTAAACAAATAAAGACCACCACTGATTGCCGATTTATCAAAGATGTTTTTAAACTTTGAATAATGGTGATAAATATGAAAGAATATGAGTACGGATAGAACATGCTAATCGAAAGGGATATTAAAATAGAAAATCCAACTAAGTTGTATGTATTCATCTAAAATAATTACATACCTTGCATTTTCAAAGGCCAAAACTGGCATAAATGATTCATTGAAGATAATGGCGCCTGTCAGCGCCGGACTCTGGGGATCCGTGGCTTTTCAGTAATCGGAACTGGGGTCAACCTGTAAAAATATTAAATGTTAGTGAACGTATGACTCTTCGTTTATAATCGTAAAACGTGTAACATAAGGAAATGAAAGTCAAGAAGAAAAATAAGCAGTTCTTCATTCGTCCACCACATACTCGTAACATAATATGTCATCGAATTTCGGTTTGGAAGTTTACAGGTTAGTAAGAAAACTGAACAGCTCAAATAGTACCATACAGTTTCCAAAACTTAGTGAGAGCATGAGGTGAAACATCATCATTTATCTTTGTATGCCTCACTTTTTTAATATTACTAGCTTTTCTAGCCTGTGCTACGCGAACAAAGCTAGTTTTAATTTAACTGAAGCCTGTTATTTATAAGACGAGATGGAAGGTAAAGAACTTTGGATGATAATGCCACTGAATTTTGGGTTCTGCTGAATATGTCCACACAGAAGATAATACCAAAGCGAAAGCTTACTCAAATGTTGTAAGGGGCGTAGCAAAGATTTAAAATGTTATATTCCATACACTACCCTGAATTTTCCTTCGTGTAACCGAGGCTTATTATTGGTCAGTTGAACGTAAAGTGAAGCAGAATTAGAAGGCAGCAGGAAAAGTACATGCAGTTTCAATAATCCAGTCAAGTGTTCCACAGGGGTCGGTTTTTAGTCCAATTTTGTAAAACATGATACGACTTTGTCTGGCGCTTCCTCCGCACAGGTAAGGTAAGAACATCATTTGCTATGCAGAAAGAAATGCAGATGATACCTACTCATATAACTACCCAGGGGAGGAACTATAAGTTACAACGAGGCGACTTGTTTGTGCCCGTCCTAGCCGCTGCAGGTGGCACAATGATCGCCAATAGAATGCTGCATCTGGCATCTGGGTGGCCCTCTTCGTTCATCTTCGTCCAGGCCACTGTCAACCACTGTACGACGGACCAGAAAGTTGTGATGGGAATTGGGGATGAAAAAAGTAATTGAGCATAGCATCAATTTCTTACACATTAAATTATGATTGGGTAATCACAGTATATCCGTCATGTTATCCGTCAGGTGATCCGTCTGCTCGTTTGCCTCCTGTCACATTAAAAAAAAAATTAGGTACTTAGAGGTGTGGAGCTCAGACCGAGTCTTTCCTCATGTATCTCTCTCTAGTCTCTATCTATGTATCATCAGCACATATTAACTTCTGTAAATTATTTTCATGCTACACTATTTATTTATCTTGATTATGTTGTGCTTGTGCCATATAAAATAATTATACATTCATTTCAATATTTCAAAGGAGAACCAATCAAACCACTTATATGGTAATGATCAAGTTAGCTATAACAACTATAACAAGCCTTTTTATTGCCAGTTGATAGGTTTAGTGATAAGTGAAATTATAGGTGGACATTTAATTTTAAATTACAGCAAAAGGAAATGACCACTGAGATTTATTATCATCATTTAGCTTCAAGTGAGCCATAATAATAAGCCTATGTCATTACCATGCAGAATTTAAAACCTATACAATAATAATAGTCCTTAATCAAGTGTTATGTTTACTACTAGACTACTTAAAAGTTCCATGGCATTCCTTCGTTTAAAAAAACTCACCAAAAGGTGATCAAAGATACTAATTATTTTTATATGTAAAAACTAGCTTTCTGCCCGCGGCTTCGCCCGCGTGGAATTTTGTCTGTCACAGAAAAACTTTATCGCGCGCGTTCCTGTTTCAAAAACCGGGATATAAACTATCCTATTTCCTTTCCCGGGACTCAAACTATCTCTATGCCAAATTTCATCAAAATCGGTTCAGTGGTTTAGGCGTGAAAGCAAGACAGACAGACAGAGTTACTTTCGCATTTATAATACTAGCTTTCCGCCCGCGGCTTCCTCCTCCTCCTATGTCCTTTCCCGGGACTTAAACTATGTCCCTGCCAAATTTCATCAAAATCGGTTCAGTGGTTTAGGCGTGAAAGAGAGAGAGACAGACAGACAGACAGACAGACAGACAGACAGACAGACAGACAGACAGACAGACAGACAGACCGACAGACAGACAGAGTTACTTTCGCATTTATAATATTACTATAGATTAGTGGAATGTAAAAGGGGGTTTTTATAATAAGACTAAAAGCTAAATTATGTCAGTAATAAAAATATCAGTGTAAAAATATAATTATAAATACATATAAGTACCTAATAGCAGGCCTGTACATCTCCGCGAGTTTACATCGAAAATAAAACACGCACGATGGCCCACCTATAGGATACTATTCGACAAGGCCTCACATACGAGCGAACATTGACTCACGCACGCGTATTCTTGTGTATGATGGAAGAAAATAAAGAAAATGGTATACTAAATACTGTGCGATATTTAACTGCCTAAATAATAATAAAAAAGGCCAGTAGAATTAAACACAAAAATGAATTAAATCGGAAATAATTCCTACTAAAGATTTTAGTGCTTTGATGGCTTCATTAGTTGACCATAAAGACTCTCCTAGGTTTTCGAATTCGACGGAGTTGTGCTTAAGTGGTGGGGGCCCCCGAAAGGGGCGCTTTTTGGTTTTCCGGTTTTACCGCGTAAAGGACTTACTCTATCGAAAAGTGGTCTTCCTGACGGTTGAAGGGCATTTATTAATCCTGCATTAAATAAGACCAAATTCATATGTTTTGAACAAACCGTTCTCGTGCAAATGTTCGGCAAAGTAGAAAATATGTGTATAATTAATGACCCTCTCCACGTCCAATGGCTCGTTACCCGCAGGCTTCTAAGTCTTGAAAAGGAGCGCCTCAACCAGTGTAACCCTATCAAGGCTTACGAGCTGGATGCGCCTATCCTTGTTTGTCCCAGCCGTTCCTTAACTGCGGTTGCTGCACCTCTTCCTGGCACTCACCTGAACGACTCTGTGTAACCTACTGTAGCTGCCCATCTTCCTTGTATCCTCCTGCACGACTACGTTACCTAGCCGTATGCCTGGTCTAAGGTTCGATACCAAAAATCAACAACAACAAGTTCATATTAAAACGCTGAAAAGTTTTTTGTTTGTTTGTTTGAACGCGCTAATCTCAAGAATTACTAGTTTGATTGAAATATTTTTTTTTGTGTTGAATAGCTCATAAATTGAGGAAGGCTATAGGATATATACAACCACTCTACGACTAATAGAGCCGAAGCAGTAAAGAAAAATGTTGCAAGCACGAAAAATAGTATTTAAACTATTTTCACGCGTACGAAGCTGATTTTATGGCGTCGAACCTTGGACCAGGCATATGGCTAAGCAATGCAATCGTACAGGAGGGTACAAGGAAGAGGGGCAGCCACATTAGGTAACACAGTCTTTCAGGAGAGTGCCAGGAAGAGGTGCAGCAACCGCAGTTAAGGAACGGCTGGGACGAACAAGGATGAGCGAATCCAACTCGTGAGCCTTGACAGGGATACGCCGGTTAAGGCGACCCTTTACAAGGCTTGGGAGCCTACGGGTGACGAGCTATTGGACGTGGAGAGGGTCAATAATTATACACATATTTTCTACTTTGCCGAACATTTGCACGAGAACGGTTTGTCCAAAACATATAAATTTGGTTTTATTTAATGCAGGATTAAATGCCCTTCAATCGTCAGGAAGACCACTTTTCGATAGGGTAAGTCCTTTACGCGGTATAACCGGAAAACTGAAAAAGTGCCCCTTTCGGGGGCCCCCACCACTTAAGCACAACTCCGTCGAAGTCGAAAACCTAGGAGAGTCTTAATGGGCAACCAATGAAGCCATTAAAGCAATAAAATCTTTTGTAGGAATTATTTCCGATTTAATTCATTTTTGTGTTTAATTCTACTGGCCTATTTTATTATTTAGTTATTTAATTTTTAGCGTTAAGAGTCGCATCTCAAACTAATTTGAAAATTATAAATAACTTGAAAAAATCGAACTGCCTAAGGCGGCCGTAACAGCGTATTACACTTGAAAATTTCGACGGGTTCATCCAGTGTCTAAGTAGCTCAGTTGGAAGAGCAGTCGCCCGGCAAGCGGAAGGTCGTGGGTTCAATTCCCGCCTTAGGCAGTTCGATTTTTTCAAGTTATTTATAATTTTCAAATTATTTTATTATTATTTAGGCAGTTAAATATCGCACAGTATTTAGTACACCATTTTCTTTATTTTCTTCCATCATACACAAGAATACGCGTGCGTGAGTCAATGTTCGCTCGTATGTGAGGCCTTGTCGAAGAGTATCCTGTAGGTGGGCCATCGTGCGTGTTTTGTTTTCGATGTAAACTCGCGGAGATGAACAGGCCTGCTATTAGGTACTTATATTTATAATTATATTTTTACACTGATATTTTTATTACTAAATAAACTTCTGTACATAGTACTTATTATTATTCTGTGCTAATAGCCAAACAGAAAATACAGCTAGATAGAGAATTTACTATAATGTTTATGTTTTTTATTTACGAGCTTTCCTTTTTTAGGGTTCCGTAGTCCTGACAAGGAACCCTTATTGTTTCGATATGTCTGTCTGACCCCCCTCTCTAAAAACTTAACTGTTGGCTTGAAAAATCTGAAAAAAATCTTATTAATATTCATTTAACTCATATATTATAAAATTTCTCAACTAATAAAAATTCCTTTGCAGAAAATATTAAAAGTGACTTTAGATGAAGCAATTGCTTGCTTCTAAAATATATTTCGTTAACGACGGATACTACGGAACCCTACACTGCGCGTGGCACGACACGCACTTGGCCAATTTTTTTCTGGTTTTGTTATTTTATTATACCACTGAATTGAATATTATAATTATTGCGAATAACAGCTACTTAGGACAGCTAAACTACAAGTGACAAAATTATCGCAGACATATGGGACCTATGGACAGTAAAAAATGTGTGTTACATTCTGAATGCTACATTTTCTATTCTGGTATTTTGGCAACTTATAGTTAATGTTATTATATACATTGAACAGTTAAAATGTATTTTTTTGAAATTGTCATACAATACAAAAAGATTTAAGCCAATAATTATTTGAAATGCTGAAAAAGTACTACAACAATAATTATTGATTGTCAATCAATCTATTATAATGAATGAAAAGTGAATGTATTTGTTTTTATTTTAAATTCATCAAAGATCAACAACAAAATCTGTTAGATTATTAATTGTTTAGATCTGTGTGGAAATAAGGCACTCAATTTTACTATCATAGGTACATTTAACAAAGTTGAAAATTATTTTATCAATATTGAAATGTATTCCATCTGGGGTGTTTGAGGTCAATAAATAATAACCCAAAGAATGGCATTATCATTTGTTTGGAAAAATCAACTGTCGCAGATGTAACTTGACTTGAACCCATCACCTTTTTTACTTTCTGGGCGATAGCTGATTGTTAAGTGATATGTACGAGGTGAGCCAGCGTTTGAGGCAGTTAATTTATTTAAGGCAAAGAAAAATAAGTATTGTAAATAGAAATCATAATTAAATTACTCACACAATAAAGCATTAAAAGATGATGATGTTATTCTATCTTATTTCAATTGGCAATTATGTGGCCATTTTTAAAATGTCAAAAATTTTCATCTAGATAAAATACAGTAGGTATTTACACTACTTAAATAGCCAAGACCCTAAGTGCAATGCATGCTCATGGTGCTAACAGCTAACTCTGATAACCCATACACAATCCCTTGAAACTATAGCAGCGCTTTCAATTCCGCATTGTTTGCCAGATTTCATAAAAAAATTGTATCATGATCTTGTAAATCTCTTCACAACAACCTTAATAATTATTTACCTACTCCAGTTTATGGTGTAGGTACGCAGAACATTATTTGAACATCAGCTACCTACATTATTTGCAAAGTAGATAGCAAGACACTGTCAATTAATTTATCAATAAATAAAACAATCTTAATTTATGACATTTTACTTTGCAAGTTTAATACAAAAACAAAATAGTTTTTATGATAACCAAGATAGTGAATAGTTATCAAAGGATAGACCATAGGACCTTAGTACTTTTACTACTTTGAGGATTTAAAAATAATAAGAAATATACGCATTTTTATCAAATAGGAAGGAAGCTCTTAGCATTTTATTGTGTGTCATTGCACTGAGCTATGAGTGGAATGGAGTTAAGTAATATTCAAACAAATACACAATATTCTAAAACTTCAAATGTGATAATACATAAAATATTCACAACAAAACGTATTCAATTATAAAACTTTGAACTTTTACTAGTCTGCAGTCTATGTATTGTAATAATCAGTTTGTTGATACCACAAAAAATAACCTCCAAACCGATGATATTGTAATCAAGGCTATTAGAGAAGAAACCTAGCGGTGCTCAATGTCCTAAACAAAAGAAACTGTACGAACACATCAACCAGGAATATTGTAGGACTCAATTTTGATTGTACAAGTTTTGATTTTACCTTTTACAATGACGTCATTACATTGACAGTCAATAAACCATGGTAAACAATAAATCACGATAGGCTCTTTTTATAACATAACACAGTTACGATATTGCTAACTTTTTATGTGTAATAGCTAAACATAAATATCATGAACTTACTCACAGTTCTATCTGGTGTGCAGTTAAAAACATCCAAGTGGTTCAGGCAGGTCTAACCGCGATCTCAATGGTTGACAGCAAAACTAAATAACATGGCGGCATCTTGTCCCAGCCGGTATAACATTGTTTATATTCCTTTTAGAACAATAACACTGCTGCATACTGATCACAACATCGAACTTTTTCTCCTCGTTAAACACTTGACAATATAAATCCAAATTCAGTAAGTTCAAATCACACATCAAAAGCAAAATGACGTAACATTCTGAACCTTCACGGTCGCACTGTAGGTACAAAAAGGTAGGCACAAGAAAATAAAATGTTGTTTATAAAAAAGCATTAAATGCTGTCCATAAGTCCGTTTGTTAATGGGTAAATTTATTTACTTAGTACACTTATTAACTTTATCAAACCACTTGGAAAAATCAACAAAACAAAATGAAACGCGCTATATTTTTCTCATGAACAAACGTGACACGCAGTCAAGCAAGCTAGCTCGATGTTCTGTTTTTTTACAGTAAATTAATGCTGCCTGGTGCAAAAACAGCTAACTGAGGCAAAAGGGCGTCATATAAAAAAATAATCACATAATAAAATAAAAAGATCAAGAAATTTATTTCGTATTTTTCGAAATGTTTTTTATAATAATTTAATTTAAAAAAAATAATGATCTTTATTCTGTGGCTGCCTCACAACCTTGATAGTCATTCAGAGTGGTTAGTGTATAACTATTGGATTGGATAAAAGCTATTAACTATTTTAAATAGAAGCGTAGTTTATTAAATTCTTATTTTTAAAACAAAATCACTTGGATTATTTAATAAAATATATTTTAACAATAAACCAGCCATCTACAGGTAGATTTCTGCATAACAATTTGAATGAAACATAAATAATAGCAAAAATAAAAAAATCGAAAATGTGCGTTTGTTATTCAACTAGCACAGTTTCTCTTGCACTAGCGTACAAAAGCCTAACCGAATCACAGTAACCGACCCCACGTCGTGAACCGCTCACAATGACGTAGGCATCACCAGCGCGAAGAATACGTTTTGCTTTACAATAATCAAGAGCAGCATGGATCCGTGATTCTACTTCCGATATCCAACTTCCTCTTGCAACTTCAAAATAATGCACTGCACGTACTCCCCGCCAAAAACGCAGTTGTCTTCCAGTATGACACGCTCTAGTCACAGCCACTATGGGACAAGGGGGCCTTGCATGGGATAGTATTTTAGCCGTACGACCTGAATTTGTTAAGCATAATATAACAGAAGCTCGAGATCGCATAGCAAGTTCTACTGCACTTACACACACGGCTTTTGTGGGTTCATCCAACGGACTTTGCATTAACTCCATATTCCCATAAATTCGTGGTTGCCATACAATTCTTTCTGCCTGTCTACATATAACAGCTGAAGCAGCCAGGCAATGTTCTGCCATACGTATTGCATCATATGAAGGAGCAAATTTTTTCAAGGGTGAGTCATAGTGTAATTCCAGGGATAGAACATCTGCACCATCTATTACCAAATTAGCTATATCAGTTACACATAATGTAGGTATTTGTTCATTGATTACTGCTTTACATATGCAAGGTTTTCCAGCTTCGTTGCATTTGGCTAATAATATTTTTTGTGCTATGAATATTTTTTCTACCGGCAGATCTGTGCTAAGAACACCACGATCTAAGTATATGCCATCTGCTTCTTTTAATATATCATCAATGTTATCCAATCCTAAAACAGTATCTATGCAAGCAAATACGAGAATATGTTTCCCCTTTTCAGATAGTATATCGCGTACTTGACGTACATCATACGAATTTTGAGAATTGGGAATTAAAACAGCATCAACATCAGATGCAACTGCCCAAGCTATTTGCTCATCCATATGTTCAAAAGGTTGTTGAGATGAATCACTACATGAAAGTGACTGAATGCTGTCACCTTGCCCGTGTGAATTATCTACTTCTCGAGGTACATGCGAGATTCGAACAGTCATTTTAGATCCAATCGTACCACCTGCAGCTACAGAACATTCCACAGAATCATCACCAACTTCAGAAACTACTAATTTAATTTTGCCAGGAGTTAGGCTATCTATGTATACTATGTCCCCAGGTTGCAATTCAGTTAAATGATCATACCCTATGTAAAGACAATCAGCAGTTCCACTTTCACGCCAGCTTGTATCGGTAGTTAGTCTAATAGTCTCATATTGTATTATTTCAACAGTTGCTCTAGGACCGGATTTTAAGTCACCTGTAACAATATCTGGGCCCCGGACATCGACAATAAGGGCTAGTGGGTAAACATATTCAAGTTCAGCACTGTAATTATAGACCGCTTGTCGTATGCTTTGAATCAATTGTGCACAAGCATCAGGTTCCATATCTCGCATATTTAGCCGAGCAACGGTCATGCCACATGCTATTAATCTTTGAATGGTGGTTGGTTCACGATTATTAATGCCAATATCACACATGAGACCTGTTTGCAGTTCTTCGCAAGGATTTTGATGAATGTTTAAATTACTGTAATGTTTTAGTAGAGTAGGTTGTGGGGCACATTTTTCTTTAAAAATAGGTGCTGCTTCTAGTGGAATATGCCATGGTAAAGCCATTTTAATAACGCAACGGTCTTACGGCTTGTAATCAAAGATTAGGGAATAAATTTACAGATAAAGATAAAAAATAGTGAGTTTAGCAAAAATGAACCTTCCAATGTCAAAACACATAAATATTTTTAGTGACAACTTGACGCATTTTGTATATCGTTTGGCGTTTGTTTTTGTAGTTTAAATCCTTTTTGGGATTCTTTTCAACTATGTAATAAGTTACTGGGGGAATCCCGGATAGATTGAATGTTCTTCAACATAAAGTTGCAGATATCCGGTATAAAACAACAGGTTAAAAATGTTTGTAATGAGCCAGTACAAAAAACAGAAATTCATTGAAGATTTATTACTGTGTTCCTTTGCCGACCCACAATACGTAAAAAAATCTTTCTGTCAACTATCATGACAGTTGACTGCTTGTTGACAGTAAGCTCGCTATTATAGTTCCAAAATACTGGACTGTCCTATCGATGACATTGACAGTGGGGCGCCACCGTCAATACCGGATCGCTGGTTCCGATTTTTGTCATGTTGGAAACCATATAGTTGAACGATGGTAGCGCCCCCCTGTCATTGAGTTTGGTGGGACAGTTCAGCGTGGGTCATCTATAATTAAAAAATAGGCCATCGGATTTTTGGCATGACATTACATATACGGAAAGTCGGTTTTTTTTGGATGCCTATTGGCTCCGTGCGCGATTACAGCGCCAACTAGCGTCCACAACTTTGTGGGCTCTGTCACATTGACATTTAGGTCGTATATTTGTGAAAAAATATCGAAATGAAAAAATAACAAATATTTTCAACTAATAAATTGTTGTGATGTATACCACGATTTGGGTGGAAAAAAGGTTTTGAAATCATTTTGGTCATTCAAATCAAATGAGGTAAGTCCAAAAAGTGTGTTTAATTTTGATTGTGTCAGGGTTTGTTTACTTCATTTATAGTTGTAGTTTTACAGTAAAACAAAAAGAAAAAGCTACTTTAACGGTTTCATTATATAACAGTAAATATATTTAAATGTTTCTGTATCGCTAGTAATAAATTAAATATCGTTTTCAGATCGAAATGAGTATCGTTTTGAAGACCGGGTTTGTGAGAGTTACAATATCAAATTCCAACCACAAACCGTATTTAAAGGAAAGTTGTTGGTATTGGCTGGACAAGTCCGAGATGTAGAAGAATTAAGAACAAAACAAGGGCAGAGTTCAATAATTCACGCTCTCATCATAAGGCAAACATCTGTGCACAACAACTACTGTGACTCATTTTTGTACTACCACGTTGTATAGTTTAGTTATTTCCAAATTGTAAACGGCTATTAAAACAGCCCTATCGAAATACAGTCCACTCTTTTATTTAAGTTCCCAGTAGGACCCTTTTCATGCGATTAATTAATGATATTAAAATGTATTATGTAGAATCGCTTTGCCATTGACAGATACATCTGATGACAGAGCTAACATTATTTCTACTTTTGACCACCATGAGCGCTGCGATAGATTATGTCCCCCCCACCTAGTACTTCGCACCCAGCGAATTGGCCAAAATCTTACATTGACATTAGAATTCAAAAAATACGTTGGCAACAAGAGCATTGAATCGAGTTGTCAAAAATATGACCGGTAAAAGCATAGAGAAAAGTAATACATAGGAAATAGAGAACCCTCTCTGTCAAATTTTTGAGCCTATTATTTGACAGCCTGGTGTTAAATTCGCTGTACTTAACCTACGTACGTAACGCTCACATACACACATAGTACACGCACACATACATACATAAAGTCCACGCACACATACACACAGTTCACGCACACATAGGCCCTCATAACCTTCAAAGAATTATTGTTTTTATGATGTACAATGTAGAATTTTTTCAAATCCATTATTTTGAAAATATTTATCTTTATGGTGTACGTATTTTCAAAACAATGTATTTGGAAAAATTCTACATTGCACATGGAAATGCAAATAAGTAAACAAAAACTTTTGAATTTAATAATTTTACTTTATTTATGAACACACATAATATTATACACCAAAAGCGTCTTTTCGCAAAGTTTTCAACACTAAACACAGAACACAGCACATTGAGAAAACTCAGATCACTTGTGAACATAACAGAAAGTTTCTTCGCGATTCACGAAGGAACGAACAAAACTCCGATGAACCAGAACAGCAGCAGGTACGAAGGAATGAACTTGAATTTGACTCGACTCTTCAATACTTTAATAGGGCCACAGAACTCATAAACGATGGCTAAGAAAACAATAATGCATTCAATTCAACCTAACAAAAACAACACCGGCCATTTTGGAGGAAAAACAAAGTTGCCATATGTTAAATAGTAATTTCTACTACTCTATTATGTAAATTATAACAAAAATGTCAATGTTCAGTTTTAAATTAAAACAAATTAATTTCATTTAAAAAAAGTTTTCACATTGTAATTAACAATATTCTCAAATATATTTTAATTAAGAAAAAAATGAAAATATGAAGGAAACAGGAGCAGCGACATCTAGAGCGTTTTAGGGTAGTTAAAAAGTATTTGAATTTATTCACCGATGTCGCTGTTTGGAAGCAAGTTTCACTTCGATGACCGTTGTATGGAAGTTTCTTCACCCTGGGTAAAAGTTTTAAGAAATGGGAAAGTATTCTTTCTTTTGGTAAATAAATAAATGTTATATATTAATTAAGAATTGCTTTATAATGGACCTGGAAAGTTCTGTCAGGGAACACAGTGCCTCCCTAACATCTGTTCGCGCTACTGACCGAAAGAAGAGTGCTGAAGCGATCAAGGATTTACTAACTAGAAATGCTTTGGCTTCCGTACTAACGAAAAATGCTCTAAAAAAGAGAGGATTTACGTGGAATGAGCTATTTGATGATATTAACGATTACATACTTAAGGTGAGTTAGTAGATAAGTTTAATTTTTGAGTGAGTTGGCTTCTACAAAAATATTATCATAAAGTAAGTTACAACAGGGGTATTATCTAGTTTGAGTTGCGTAGTGTGCAATCCTTTTACACTAATAAAATACAAGTAAACCTAAACTATCAATAGAAAACGTATTTAACTCGCGCACTTTGTCAACATTAGGTTTCCCCTATAACTGGGAAGTGTAGATTCAAATGGCCACATTTTCCACTTGCTTCTGGTAAATCAGAGGGTCTTGTTGTTGCAATGGGAACTAAATGGCCTTAGGAAGATGATGATGACTCTTCATAGCATAGTAAAAATATAAGAATAGGAAGAAAATATTTCTTTGTATCTAATTAATTAGTTTTTTTTATTTCATGATTTTTATCATGATGTTTTGTTTTCAGGAAACAGAAAAATATGAAACTTCAAAAACATTTTACAATGTCACAGCTCCCCTTGCCACCAGTTTACTTCACATGTGTGTAGCGGGGTCCAATAAAGGTATAGATTCTATAGCATATCAGACTATACATTATTGTTGCAAAACCACCCCTAATACAAGTACATAAAGAGGCCAGGTTACCTTGATGTGCATAGAAATATTCTGGTGTTCTTAGACTCAGATCAAATTCTTATCTTTGGATTATTTCATTCTTCTTGAGATTATTTAGGAAAACATATACTAACTTGTGGGAAAAAGAAAAAAAATATCTTAAGAAATGTTGAACAACTCATGTAATTCTAAAAGCAGCATCTGAAGATTTCCTTACTGAATTTTTGAAAATAAATGGTTTTATTTGCCCTTTCTTAGTGTTTTAACTAGCTTTAAAAAATCTTTCAGGTCGGGCTTATATCAAATGTGATAGAATCATTGATGCCTGCTTGAATATACTGAAGGATGGGCGGCTTACTAAAGCAATTGGTGATGCCTACTTAAATCTTCTTTACAAACATGTTCTGACCTATGACCATTATTTAGGCTATATCACCCCAACCAACTGGGAAGGTAATAATAATTCATTTATCGAGAATACATAATTTAATGATTAATTTCAAACTGTATTATGTAACTTTTTTGTTTCAGAGTTATTAAATGTCTGCATGTTAGTATGTTTGTCAAATAATTCCAAACTAGACAACTTTACAAAGTTAAGACTTCTATTATTGATAATAAAAAATGGGAAAAAGTATTGCCAATTCGTAATGTCACTCAGAGATTCCCTTTCAAAGTTAAAAAAATGCTTTCTACAAGTTCAAAATGACAAAAAAGTTCAGGAAGTAGTTGTAGAAATTGTAATATCACTTCTGGAAATGGTAAGAAAATAATGAATAGCTACTTCTCCTTGATTATTATATAATGTTAATTGTCTTTGATTGAGCTTAGTAGTACATATTCCCCCTTTCCATTTGTTTATTATTTTTACTGATATGATAATTTTTTTTCTATATGCATTTTTACAGTTATCTGCAGAATGTCGCCTTACTATGTGTGAATTCACAGAGAATATTTTAACAATGATACTGAAGTTTTATGATAATAGCTTGGAGCAGAAAAAAAAGGTAAAGTAAAAAAGAATTCATATTTAATTTTATCTGAATTTTACTGTACACATTTGAGTGTGTAGAATCTGTAGTGTGAGCAATATTTTATTACGTAAAAATCGGCTGAATGCCGACGGAATAAGGTGCATAATACGTGCCGTGTGCAGTTTTAAGTCTGCTATCAGACGTGTCCCCGGGTTGCATAATTAGGGGAACTCCCCCCAGTCACGGTTTACCGGCGCGGATAGAAACCATAGGCGCGGCAGGGTCGTCAGGTCTTGGAAGGCCGCTCTCGGTACTTCTCTGATCAGTAGAGCTGACTGAGCAGTGGTGATCAAACAAATATGCACTTTATTAGGCCTTCAGTATTTGAACTTATTTTGCCTGATGTTATTGTTTGCTCACATGCATATGATTTGTAAATCCCTATTATTTTCCAGAGTTCATTATTTAAATTATTGGAGATGACCATCAGCATCCATCATCCTGGAGGAAAACTGCCCAATGAAGATGGTAGCTTATCAAACGACAAGGACATATGGGATAAACATTTAAACAGCATTTTAGAAATTGTGTCATTAGAAATTAATTACTTACAAAAAATGCGCAAACCCGACGATTATTGTATGCCTCCGACTTTTTTCTCATTAGCAGCTGCTGTATATTTTCAGGTCTGTATCTGCTTCCAGCTACCGACTAGAATGGAAGAATTTGAACATTTAGTATGTTAATCATATGAATTTTAATTTCAGATATTTAATTCCGAATCGAATTCGGAGGTTTTACCTGAAGAAGGAACTAGTTCAAAGCGACAGAAAGTTGGCTTTAATAAATACAAAACTTTTGCTGATTTATTACATCAACTCCAGACAAGTCATTTGCCCTGGTAATTATTTATAGTATTTTTTTAGTTGAACTACATTACTACATTTGCTACGTACTTATTTTTATTGGTTGTGGAGTCTGCTTTGTTCATAACATAACTCTCAGTTGTATTATACAGGGTGTTGATTTCAATACCCGCCATATTTAGGGAGTAGATTAAGTAGCTTATTCTGATCACGAATCAGCAAAAAAACTGACTTCCAAATTTTTTATTACTATTTTTTAAATATCTACGATTTCCATAATCGACCACTACAGTGCAGAATAGTCCCCCAACGCAAACGGCGCGCGGCGCTCACCCGGTGACCCGGGCAAACGCTGCGCCCCCCGTCCCGCGCCCCACTACCCGCGCTCGCCCATGAGTCAGTCAACTATCAGCCACAATCAGCTGTGAGTTCAAAGACGACTACTGGACAGAGCTTAATCCAAATCTACCCTAAAAATGTAATGAGTAAATTAGTTACTTACACCTTATCATGTTACGAGTTTATTTGTTGTTCTAAAAACTAATTAACTAAGTACTCTTTAATTAATAAAAAAACCTTTGATCCATATTTCTTGAAAAGATCACCAACTACCTCAAGGTATTCATAAAAATCTGACTTAGCTAACAGGGGAGCACTACTTGATAGGGCTGCGTCTACTAAATCGGGATACAACATCCTCGCCCAGGCGGCTAAATTTCCTGAGTATGAACCGCCGAAGACAACGACTTTGCTATTTTTATAACGATCTTCGCGCTTTATATATTCTATGAAGTTTTTCAAATCGGCAAGAGCTTGCGTCGAACTTAAGTAAGCCAAGTTCTCTACACTCACATCTCCGTTAGGAACACTTTTATCGTAGAATCTATGTTCTGGCATCATCACGGTAGCGTTAACTTCTCTTGCAAAATTCATGATTACATAATTGTACAAAACCGAAAAAGACCCAAAAGGATGGTTGCCTAGATACAGTACAAGAGGCCCACCAGGTTTAAAATGTTCATAATTGAAATAGTGGTAATACATCTCCCATGTTCTATTTTCCGCAGGATCGAAGTGGTCCAATGGCTGCGTCATCGTAGCTTTAGCAATAACTATTACTTCACCTTTTGGCGGTGAAACATCTCGCAGATGATGATCGCCTTCGAAGTGGAAGAATCCATAACAAGTTTTAAGATTGAGGAGGGTTATAACGTAAAACCACAACCCTTTCAAAAATATCATTGTTACTGATATTGAAGAACACAACTGTATGTTGGTAACCGAACACAGGGTTTATTTATATACCAAGTCGAGGCTTTCAAGTCACGTGGAACAGCACACGTCACTAAGGGGAAAAAGGGGCACTTTTCAAAATGGCCTTTTTTTCTTTAAAACATTGGTGAATATTGACCAAGTGTACATTCAGTTGTGCTTAAGCCAATAAAGCCAGGTAGGTACTTACCGTTTTTATACCTAAGCATAAAATATGTAAGAGATCGCTTCATAGCGATAAGACCGCCTAATTGTACCTTATAGGCCAGTAGAATTAGATTTTAAATCGGAAATAATTCCTACAAAAGATTTTATTGCTTTAATGGCTTCATTAGTTGCCTATTAAGACTCTCCTAGGTTTTCGACTCCGACGGAGTTGTGCTTAAGTGGTGGGGCCCCCGAAAGGGGCACTTTTTAGGTTTTCCGGTTATACCGCCTAAAGGACTTACCCTATCGAAAAGTGGTCCTCCTGTTGGTTGAAGGGCATTTAATTCTGCATTAAATAAGACCAAATTCATATGTTTTGGACAAACCGTTCTCGTGCAAATGTTCGGAAAAGTAGAAAATATGTGTATAATTAATGACCCTCTCCACTTTGACAGCTATGTAACGTCCGTTGACTGTTCAGATGAGCGCGCGCTTCCATCGCAATTGCACGTTTTTTTTACACACACACACACACATAGGAAACAGCAAACTAATTTAAAACGAACTTTAACTTTAGTTAGTCAAACAAAAATACCTATTTACACTACCTATTTTACGTGGCTTCCTTCAGTAGACTATCAGACATGATAAGCGAGCGATCCGCGTAGCTCGATGGGTGCCGCAGTTGAAACGTATTGCAGTATTACGAGCCACAGTACAGTTGATGTCGCACGGAAAATATTCGCTAAAAATTCTACTTTAGTTTGTAATTTTTTTTTTGGTGGATAATGCGTTTATATAAGTCATAATAGATCACCTAAATAAATATGGCGAGGATTGAAATCAACACCCTGTATATTTTTCAGGTTGGGTATAGTACGCATGTACACGAAGTACTATATGAAAACAGTAAATACAGCTGACTCATTGATTTTGCTTAAATGCATTGAAATCTTGTTATCAAGTAATCATCAAAATTTAGATTGGGACGGTATCAACGACATCATAGATGTGACATTGTCGAACTGCAAGTGTTTGACAACAAGTGAATCGGAAGAATTTGAAGATATATTCCTGTCGATATGGAATTCCTGCGTCCGGTAAGTGACCATAGAATTAGATGTCCTGCCTAAATTACCAGTAGGTAATCCATTTCCTACGTAAATACTTCGCAGTACGTAAGTAAGTACCTGAATGCAGGCGGCGCATTACCGGTCGTTGCGGAGATCCTTGGGGGAGACCTTTGTCCAGCAGTTCGTTTCGTGCCTACTACTACAAGTTTATAATAAGTATGCTGTATTTACTAATGAAAGTATACATTGTCCATTGCAGAAACTCGACATCAGCAAGTAAAACACACAAACATCTACACACAGCAATACATTTGTTATTAATGAACAAAACATTGAAGTATGAATATGTACAGCCCCTCAAGAAGCTGTATTTGGAAAAAAGCATGCCTGTAAATAACAACAGCGTTCGAACTTTGAACATTTTGTTGCACCGATTTTTCAATAAATGCAGTCAGTTGAAAGAAAGACTAGCGCTTTTCGACTGGTTTATACGAGGAAATGCTTCGTCAGCCGATAATTTAACTTCAGAAGAATTTTTCCAAAGACTTATTACTAATGAAAATATCAAATACGAGTATCCTAAAGAAGTACAAAGTTGCGACAGTTTATTTGAGTTACTCTTCAAGAACGTCGACCAATCTATTTTGTTCAGCGAATTTGAATTTGAGTTACTAAGCGATACCTCAGCAGACAATATGAAAAATACGGTGAAACCTGAAAACCACGAGATAAACTCGGATACGAATACTGTCATACAGGATCATCTAGAAAATAAAATATATGAGGAAACAGAACAATTCAATAGCACGAGCATAGATCAAGACCAGTATTTGCAAGGCATAAATACTGTCCTAGCCTATCTGAATGTCTTGTTCAAATCAAAGTTTTTGACAAAAAATCAAATAACAGAATTGAGGCTTTATCACCTCACAGAAACGTCTTTACGTATTCTGCTAACATCGCTTACGGATAGTCTGAAAAGTAATCAATCGATTCCAGATAAAATCAAAGTGTTGCAGCATATAAAACAGTTATTTTTGTATGATTATGATCCAGTGATATGTGATGCGATTCGTAACTTGATTAATGAAGATTTTTTTCATTGTATAAACAATCTCATGAACAAGGTCGATGTGTCGGAAGAGGATGATATTGTATACGAGGGAGATGAATCGGAAATGAATGCCACAACGCTGAAATATAATTGTATCTACACCCTGGCGGCGTACTGCCGCGTGCGGGCCAATTTTAGAGATGAGCTCTTAGACCTTATATTAGACAGAAAGTTGTACAATTTTACTTCTATCTGGGATGTCAATTGTGCTTTCAAAGCGATTGATATCATAAATTACTCCGATATGATTGACCCACCACTAGGTACGTATAAAACATTATACCGATAAGCATGTAGTGGTTACAATCTCACGTTACTGACAATATTTTGTAATTTCAGAACCGGTCTTTGTTTTCATGCAGTACTTGTGTAAGGACTTATTCAGAAATCCAGAAGCTACTCTCGGGTTGCTCAAGATGTTTTTAAAAATGTTGAAACGGCTATGGTCACATGACAGAGATATGAAGGAGAATTGCTACATTCTGGTCAGGGGATACCTGGAGCGATGTGAGAGAATGTTTTATCCGCCGAATGTCGCGGCTTTTATTTATAAATGTGCTGCAGAAATTATATCACTGAACGCGAGCGAAATGTGTGATATTGATGAACATTTTGTGAAAGCACTGATAAAGAAAAGCAAAGGGAACATTCATGGACTACGACTGTATTGCTGTTATTTGCTGAAAACGCTCAGTAATCATTCAGTAATTGATGCAGAGAACTATTTATCTGGATTGTCTGACATTTTTGTCATAAATGTATGTATTTAGCAATGTATTTGGCAATCATCCAGTTGTGAATTAATTATTGGTCTTAATTTATGAATACATTTTTAGGTATCAGAAAGGAAGCAGTCCATCCTCAAAGATGAGTCTATCAATCGAACTTCTACAGTGCTCCACAGTTATTCAGCACTGGCGCTTGCGCGGAAATCGATGTTACAAACCGTTGCGATGACAGCTCTGCAAGCTTCGAAAGATAAATCCTTAGATACGCAAATGGTTAAAAAAGTTTTGAATACCATTGCTACTGCTGTAGCCAATAAAACTATAGACGTGTACTTAAATACGCACATTTTGTCTGTGCTTAATTTCTGGTTTATTAAAAAGTATGATGTAGAAGAGTTGCCTTTGCAATTGTTCGGCGTCGACAGTCAAGCAGCGTTACTGGAAAAACACATGAACTGGCTCGTAGCTACAGACATATTGTGGCGTCACGAAGGGAATATCAAGGCGAGCAACATTTTGAAACAGGCAAAGGAAAAACTAAAGATGTCAGAGAGTCAGATTATTGAGGTAAGTAATTTAGAATTGTACATTTAAGGTAAATTCACATTGCTACGTGATGTGCGCGGGGCGTATGACATCAATTTGTTGTAATTATGTGAATATACCTTACGACACATTACTGGCAACCGCCAGTAGTCAATAGGCCTAACTTTAATTACAGGTATGTTTCTGCAACATAACAGTGCTATGTCTGCCGTACATCGTCGCAGAGAAATACAAGCTGCGTTATACCAACGCAGAGAGCCCCGGCCAGTTCAAGCAGTCCACGACTAACGCCACCAGACTGTTTCAAATGACCAGGCAGATATTAGAAAACGAGAAGTGGAGTAATTTATTTGTGGAGAACATCGGCGAGCTCTTATTGCTCACCGCCACGCATTTGAACGACCATGCAGATGCGAGTGAACGCTTCGGGGTGAAAGTGCCCAAACAAAGTGACACGTTTTTGTACCCGAAGGAGGTGTTTTCGGCGATACTACAGTACTTTGGAGTAAGATATTTGCAATACTTTTCGTTGACCTATTGAATAAATAGACGATAATGTAGGTGCGCCTTTATCATTGCTCTAACAAAGTAATGATTTTATTACAGGAACTAACTGATGGTGACATCATGCAATATCTGTGCGAAGACCAACCGGTAGCAATATTCAAGATTTTACTCAGGCTCTGGGATAATGTTCTACAGGAAGAAGTATTGGAAATCAAGGCTTTATCCTTGCACGCGTTTGTAGTATTTACTGAAAACATACCTTTAGTATCACAATCTGAGGCTTTTATCTGTAACTACGTTTGTAATTGTTTTGCTTATGCAATCAAAAAGTCAAAAAGTAAAGACGAAATCCGAGTTCTCACCTTGGGATTGAAGATGATACTAGAAAGATTATTGCCAGCTAAAATTGATTTGCTTCGAAAAGCGTTGGCGTGTGTGATGTCAATATTGATTATCAAGAAAGAGGAAGGCTATGAAAATGAATGCGCCTCACTGCTGGACTATTTGGTGGTAGACATGAGGGATTATATGAAGGAGGGTGAGGATGTGGTCGACTATTTCAAATCTATGTCGCAGCGCATAGACCAGAATGAAAATTGCTTCTCAGTAACCGAGTTTTCTGAGAGACTGAAAACTTTCAAATCTGC
Organism: Ostrinia furnacalis; assembly: GCF_004193835.3. Lineage (NCBI taxonomy): Eukaryota > Metazoa > Arthropoda > Insecta > Lepidoptera > Crambidae > Ostrinia > Ostrinia furnacalis. The sequence continues at coordinate 42,325 of NW_021131481.1, read as the reverse complement.
TCTGATGTGTCCCAGGTAAGTCACACAAAAGTTACAAAAGACTGACAAAAGTTACCAGATGGCACAGAAAACAAAGTCGTCCAATGTCCAAGCCATGGCCAAGGTTTTTGGAATAAATCTTTTTATCATTATGTTTTAGTTACGAAACGTTGTGTAACCTGCAGCGGTTTCTGAAAACTAACAAGCACTATGTGAACAACCTATACAAAAACTTTAATACGAAAGGTTTCTCTGAAGATTGCGGAACAAGTATGATTCATCAAATAATATACCATTTGAACAACATTCTGAAATCGGTTGCTGATAGTAAGGTGAGCAAAATATTGTGATGTATGTACGGACGAAGGCACATCAAGCTAAAACCTGACATCATGTAGTTATAATAAGAGCGAATTTGTAAGTGTAATTGATGAATTCTGATGTTTTGCTGCTCTTTTCAGACCATAATTGAAGCATGCAATTGTCTTGCCGTAATCGGGACCTATGATTTGAAGACATTAGTCACCGTGCCCCCTCCCAACACTAAGAAGATCGTACAGGCAGAGCCGAAACAGCACTTTGCTCAAGCTGTGGTGGCGGCACTAGCTGAATTCTTATTTGATGAGAACCCAGCAGTCACTAATAAGATTACAAAGACTTTACACTGTTTGTTTAAGTTTAGAGAAGGCGTACATTCCATCGGTAAACGTTTGCGATTTTTTTAAATTATTGTTCATTCACATGAATTTATTTGAAATAATAAATTGTGTGCTTTTTATTTGTAGAATCGGACGAAGTCGACCAGACCATAATCAAGCCGTTCACTTCCGATCAAGATGTCACGACCGCAGTTTTCAAAATTGACGAAACCAAATTCCAAATTGTTGGAGGCAAAGATTTTATGGTGCCGAGTGGATCAGAAATCCATGGTCAATGGTTAACAAAGCTGACAATATACATTTTAAACATATTTGCTTCAGATTCTAACTTTGTTAATCCGCTAAAAGAAGTTTGCTTGCTGAAGGTAAGAGAAAGAAATACATTCTTAACTGCATACATACATTTTACTAACCATGATTATTTTACTAAGTTTTTTTTTCTGTTTGCCACAGCCTGAAGTGTGTCAGAAAATTTTGCCATCATTATTTGGTCTCCTGCTTAGCTGCTCAGCAGAAAAGCACATCCAAATCGTTGGAGAACAGATCAACAGATTCTTCAACCATATTTGGGATATAAGTTTCGACGAGCGACTGGAAAACAGCGGCGACAGCAGCAGTTCGTCGAGACACTCGGACTTGAATCAAGATCATAAACTGATTATACAATACATGCTGGATGTGGTCAACATGGTTCGTCTGCAGAAAAGTAAATACAGATCCCGGTAAGAATGTACTATCCAGATCTTGAAACATTTTTTTTTTCTGGGGACATGTCAACACCTGATAACTTTTTTCCTGGAAACTCACTTGCTTTTCTCGATATTTTTACTTATTAAGACGCAAATACAGTACTCGTCTACCTATCCATATTATTAAACCGGGTTTCGATAAGAATACTAATGATAGAATGACAAATACAATTCCTCATAATATGTTTCGATGCAAAAAACATAACTAGATAACATGACTAGATAAATATCCGGGATATTTATCTAGTCAAGCTTCTGTATGTACTCACCAACGGGACAAACCTGGATCTGATTCTCACTTTTCATTATGACCTATTTATTCCACAGCCCCAGTCGCTTGGAGGCACTGAACTACTTGAAGCTGGACTACGACAAAGTGGCGTGGGCAGCCACCATGGCCGACCAGAACCTCGCGGCCATATACTACGGCGAGCTGTGGGCCGCGGCCGGCGCTGACTTGCCGCCTTCCTCTCCCGAGGCCACAAGTGCGCTTCAAGGCGGGAAGGACTTGCAACGGATATTTAGGAAGGTGGGTCTATACTCAATAAGTGACATGGCAGCCATGATCGTATAGTAAGTGTATAGATCGTTTCCTCCACGAAGTCGCGCCCCACCAATTTTTAGTCGATGGAAGCGCGGTGAGTTTAATCCGAGCAAACCGAGCGTCATTATTGTAGTGTGTGTGTGCACTCATGGATAATTTAGCATGTACCGATAGTCTGATAACAGTCAAACATTAGCGGAAGAATGGTGGGGCGTGGGTCTTCCTGGATGAAACGATCTAGGTATAGTCTGGTGAGCTATGAGCCCATGAACGCGCTTACAGGGAAAGGATTTGGTCAGATATTCAGGTTTAAAAATAACGATTGGATGAAGATGACTGACTATGATGATGATGATGATGTAAATTGACATTGAAGATGGCTATCACCCACATCTTAATCTCAATGTTTCTGTATTATGCGTAGTGCGGACGCAGCAGAAGTTATTTTGCATCAGTCTGAGAACTGAAGATACAATGATGATCGAAGAGTCCTCAAATTGTTATATATTTTTAGAGTTTCGTATCACTCGGGGAGCTGGACGCAATAGACGGGTGCGGGACCGCCCATCTGACCATAGAGGACGAGAAGAGAAAGCACCTAATAAACACGGGGCAGTATTTGGACGCGCTGCTTCTGCACGACATCGCGCTATCGGCCGCGCAAGGGGATGCAGCGTTACAGTATGGAGCTGTACGCTCGCTACACAAGTCTGGGATGCACCACTTAGCGCTGCGCTACAGCCAAGCGCTGCCCGAGACGGACCAGCTCAATGACGTCAAATACGAGTGCCTGTCGTTCCTTGGTAAGTGGTAATAATAGTGTTGTTGATTGTATGTATAAGTTGTGTTTGTTACTACGGCAATAGCTCTTTCTTCATTATCGTACAATTATTTAGGTTACTATGTCACGTCATATATTGGTGAGTGTTGCGCACGCGCCGGTCTGTGTCTGGTATACATTTATTACACTTACGCAGAATGCCCTGCGCACGATTCGTGGAAATATTTGTTTTTGTAACACAAATAAAAAAACATTGTTTTAGGTGATTGGAGTGAATTCGTAGACACTCGAGAATTAGAAGAAAAATCAAGAGAACCGAATTGCAACACCCAATCCATCCTTAAAGCTTTTCGTTATGCGTGTCTCAAAGATTGCCTGAATATTCAGATGAAGCCGGGATGCGAAAATAAATTAGAACAGCCGCTCAACCGAGCCAAACTTGCAATATCGCGATTGTGCCAAAAACTCAACATGGAGAACTGTCAAAACTTCTACAAAGTGTTATCCAAGTTGCATTTATTCAACGACATCGAAGACTACTTCGATGTTCGATGCAATAAATTGCCTGTGTACGACCTTATACACAAGTGGCGGGTAGACAATCTACCGGTGTTCCATGACTTCAAATATCTTGAAGACCTGATATCACAGAGGAACTTGATATTGGAACATTCGGCAAAGACTTTTGACGATTCTTTGAAAGAAATTGTGTCATTGCAAATGCAATACGCTGGTATGTCTTTTTTACCATGTATATGTTACGGCTAAAGATAGGTGTGAACATAAACTTAAGATTAGCCGGCTAAACTTAAGTTTATCTTCGACGAGGTGTTAACCTTCAACTGGTGACGTGAATATGGGTCACAGTATTGGTGAGGTGACGTCATTTTGACGTAATACTAAAAAGCCGAAATTCAGGAGACCTACAGCATAAGCAATGTAATAAATTACATTATTTATAAGAATATGAGTTTGTTTTCGTAAATAAAACACACTGGTCGCAATAAATATTAAAAAATTTAATTAAATAACGCTTAGAAACATGGCAGTCATTTTTGGTCTGTTTTTGTAGACATGAGATCAATCATAATAGAATTTAAAAAAAAAACAAAGGAATTTAACAAAAATTACTTTTTTCTTAAAAAACAATAAGTAAAAAATAAGAATCAATCATTATTAGTATTTTTTCCCATAGAAAAAATAAATAAGATTAATTATGGTAACAAACAACACAATTTTTTTCTAGCAATCAAAACATGCGTGTTTCTTGCACTTTTTGCAGAGCTATGATGTTCTTTTCATCTTCTTAGCTGGACATATAGTGCTGGATCTTGATTTTCTGTGTCGCATAGTTCACTCGCAGTATTGTGATCCGATTCTAAGCAGTGAGTGTCGTGTAAAAATCGATCTTCCGTATCGCTGATGTCACTCACATTTTCTTCTAATAACCCCGATACAACACGTTTGAAATCCTCGTCATTTGGATTCATTTTCAACCACAAAATGAAACAAATCATGAAATAAATCACTGACACTAATGGTGACGTGACGTCAAATTGACGTTTGGTACCCTCTATCTCACTAATTAAGCGCGTGCAACATCCGATTTCAGTCACGGCAGACGCCAAACTAAGAAATAATCAGCTACTGAGGGGTGCGGGGGCGGGGAACAAGCCGTTTGAATAATATGTAACATTTTCTCCTGTGCGACGTCAATTTGACGTCACGTCACCAATTGAAGGTTAATCTTAGTTTCTTCTATCTTTAGCCGGCTAAACTTAAGTGTAACCGCAGGCCCTTGGCTAAAAATGTAGAAGGAAATGGAAAAGGAAACAATGTAATAATGTTTACTATTTTGACACGAAAACTTTATTAACACGTTCCGACGCTGTACTCCAGTCCACTATGACACTAACAATCTTCACAAATGTTTCATACACCTATTCGCTGGGTGCGAAGTACTAGGTGGGGGGGACATAATCTATCGCAGCGCTCATGGTGGTCAAAAGTAGAAATAATGTTAGCTCTGTCATCAGATGTATCTGTCAATGGCAAAGCGATTCTACATAATAAATTTTAATATCATTAATTAATCGCATGAAAAGGGTCCTACTGGGAACTTAAATAAAAGAGTGGACTGTATTTCGATAGGGCTGTTTTAATAGCCGTTTACAATTTGGACATAACTAAACTACACAACGTGGTAGTACAAAAATGAGTCACAGTAGTTGTTGTGCACAGATGTTTGCCTTATGATGAGAGCGTGAATTATTGAACTCTGCCCTTGTTTTGTTCTTAATTCTTCTACATCTCGGACTTGTCCAGCCAATACCAACAACTTTCCTTTAAATACGGTTTGTGGTTGGAATTTGATATTGTAACTCTCACAAACCCGGTCTTCAAAACGATAGGTATTTAAAATTACAAAATAAAACTGCGCGCGCGTTGTCTCCCCACCGCCCCCTCAAGCCCTCCGCCGGCCTGGCGCGCCCATCGAATACATTTTTAGCCGTTTCGTTTTGGCTAATGTGCACATTAGCCGGCTAAAGATGGAATATCACGACGCAAACTAACATGCTATCGAACTTTAGCTGCTTCTCGAAGATAAACTTAAGTTTAGCCGGCTAATCTTAAGTTTATGTTCACAACTATCTTTAGCCGTAACATATACAAAACATGATTTAATTAAATCCATACATTTGAGAATATGATACCAAACGACTCATTGTAACCATTTACTCCTATTCCAGAATTGAGTTTAAGTAACCGAAGAATTCAAATGGCACAACGCCTTCTAGCAGTTGTCAAGAACTTGCAAAAGTCTGACGAAGTTGTATTGTTGGAGAGCCAGATCTCATGGGCGAAAGGTCATCAAGACATTGCCCTTTCGCTACTACGCAACATAGTCTCCAAACCAATCGATTTCCAGTCTCCAGATTTAAGGCAAACGGCTATATCATTGAGGTATGAAAAATTGTTCACCTTTTATCTTTTTTTATTCCTTTAATCTTGCATTTTGTGCAGATAAGAATGTATCCATAAAAACATTTACTTTATTGGGTTAAATTCTATTGTATTTCAGACAATACGGCTTGTGGATGGCAGAGTCCAAATCTGATAATCCCCGTGATATAATAAACAAATATTTAAAGAAAAGTTTAGACGTGCTAAAGAAAAGCGATGATGAAAAAACTAAATTTAAAATCTATTACGACATCGCTAAGTTTGCCGATGCGGAATATAAGCAGGTATAACTTTTTAAAATAATTAAGCAATTAAAATTTTCAAGACAAATGGGAGATTATTGATGTAATATTATTATTTGCTATCGATTTCAGGTTCTTGCATACATGAATTCGCCGATATTTGAAAATAAAGTCAAAGTTTATGAGAATATGAAAGATACTGCGACGACTTTAAAATCGACGCAACAGGCTGATCTGACCAGGTAGGTTATCACTTCTACTAATACCAGTGTTTCATTGTCAAAAATAAGACGCTTATACCTCTTAATTTTTCAGAGACGAAAGAAAAGCCTTGCTAACAAACGATAGGTTCCAACAGTTAGAAGAAGCGGAAATTCTGACAACAAGAAGTGAGAAGGAAAGTTTCTTACAGTTAGCCATGAGGTAAACTTACATTTCCTATAATATTGTTCTTTATACTAGCCGATGTTTGGGCTCAAATCAAATTTATTTTAATATGTATTCCAGATATTATTTATTGTCTTTGAAAGAATGCGAAGAGAATAACTTGTCTGTGTTCCGAGTGATATCTCTCTGGTTAGACAATCCTCAGCTGGTTCTGGACTCGGAAGGCGGGTCGTTTGAGGAGTTGCTCCACGCGGTACCCTCGCGGAAGTTCATAGCCGTGCTGCCGCAACTGGCCCCGAGGCTTACTGAAGAGAAAACAACCTTCGCTAGCAACCTGAGAAAGATTATAGGTAAGCGGTTTCCTCGACTTTATTAATAGGGACAGTTTATTGAAATGTTGCTAATATACTTTATGTTTCAGCTAATAGAATGGAGTGTCCATGTACATATTATCGCCATAGAGCATTACACTTATAGCCCTAAAGTGTTTTAAACATAAATAAAAGACTTGATTGACCATTATTATAGCAAACTAGCGGCCGCCCGCGACTTCGTACGCGTGGATCCTGTTTTACCCCCTTTTCCCGAATTTTCTTTGCTATAAACCTCACGGAGCCCGAGACCTTTCCAACGAATGCAAAACCGTGGAAATCGGTTCGTGCGTTCTGGAGTTATAGCGTCAGGGAGGAAAACCCGACTTATTTTTATATAGTAGAAGATTAATAAGTACCAACATTATTTCAAACACAGGTAGATGTGCCAAAGAGCATCCCCACCACACTCTCCCCATCCTGTTCAGTCTGAAGAACTCGGACAAGGACAAGATGATCATCGGCGGCGGGGAGTCGGCGCGCGCGCAGGAACCGCGCGTGGCCGCCGCGGCCTCGCTACTGCGCCGCCTGGCGGCCGCCGACGCGCAACTCGGCGTCATCGTAGCGCAAATGGAGAAGCTTTGCGATGGTATGATATCTCTGTCATTCATTACTGATATAGCATACTTTTTAAATAAGCCGCGTGCCTTTTTGAATTTCCCTTCCCTTACATTTTAAGTGTAAAAATGTTACATGGCAATTCAAGGGTTTCAATATTAAATGTTACAGTGTATTCAAGACATCAATAAAAATATTCTTATTCTTATTCTGTTCTTATTCTTAATTTTTGACCATCTTTTTATATTTTGGTAGAAACAAGAATACTTAATTTTTAGCTTTGTGAGATAGTAATATGCACATGTTTGAGACTCATAAAAATGACTACATGTTAAACGCAGTTTGAACCGACCAACCAACACTTGCAGTACATTTTTGTTAAAAAGTCGCGCCTTTGCTAACAATATTTTAATTATCACCTTGCAGCCACTATTAGCTTCGCGAACTACAAGCCCAAGCTTAAAGAGCAAAGGCAGAAAATTCCGCCGGGGGAAAAATTGCAAAACTTATTCCACTTGGACGCGATCCCGATCCCCACCGTGACTGTGCCGATTAGAAGCGATTGCAACTACAATGACCTATGCAGTAAGTGAATTACATCTTACTTACTTACAACCCGATCCAGCTAACTGCGCACCTCGCTGCAATGAAAGAAAGAAAGAAACATTTATTGCCATGGACATCACAGAAGACAAAAGATGTAAATAATAGAAAAAAAGTAAATAAGACATAGGTGACATAAAATAAAACATACAATGAAAGTGAAAGTAAAACTGAGCAGTGCCACCCTGTCGCACAGCGATGTCCATCGCAATGGGACCCCACTCAGCATATGCCATGGCCCCCGGTGAGGGAGGCCACGACGCTGGTTTTCAGTGTGCCCCATGCCGAGTGGGAGTCACGGACACTAACCTATACTGCATAAAATATACATACATAAATAATAATAATAGTGCGCGTATAAATTTTAAGTGTAAGTACAGTATAATATTATTATAAAGAAAAGATGTAATAAGATATTATAAATAAAACGATAATATTTGAAAAACAAAACTGTGTGGGTGTACATAATAAATAAATTGTAATGTAATAAAGTGTTTGTGTATACAGTGATTGTGTGTGTCTCGACGACCACAAAACCGTCACGTGCGATCGAACCATTTTGCGTGGTTGTGTCTATTCATAGCATCAGGTGTCAGATTGGCCCATAATCCTGAGCGCGTTAGTAGCATCGCCTACCCACAATACAGAAAAAAACAAACAAAATAAAGTACATCATTAGTGTCAGATCAAGTAAATTAAATAAAATTCATTTACGCATATTTAAAAATAATTATGTCAGATAGATGTTAATGCGACTCTTCCTCCTACTTACCCGCTCACCTCCTCGCGTTCGCCCCGTCCGGCGCGTCCGTACCAGAGAGTCGAGGTGACGTCACGGCTGCTAAATGCGCAGTTAACTCCACCGAGTTGTACAGCTATTTATATTTTTCATCTATTAAACAATTCAGTTATACAGTTTAATAGATAGGTCTGAATCTATTCTAAAAATCCACTCATATTTACATAAGATAATAATGTGATTTTAATTGCAGCGGTGGTAGCGTTCGATAACTATTTCGAACTGGTAGGAGGTATCAACTGCCCGAAAAAGCTAAATTGTAAAGGCTCCGATGGCTCCAAGAAAATTTTATTGATAAAGGTATGTATTTGATTTATATCCATAGCGTTAACTTCATTCATCAATGAGGGCTATCGTTTTTATACTTAACAGTTGGCACCCCTGGCGATTGACAGGACCTTACTCTACAGTGGCGCCATCTTGATGAATGCAAATGCGATAGTCCTCCTACCACTTTAGCGCTCACAAGTTGGCGCCACTGTCTTCGCTACTAGCAAGTGACAGGACCTTACTCTACAGTGGCGCTAACTGGTGAGCGCTAAAACGATAGCCCTCATTGGAAACATATCGAATTTATTGAGCTTATAAATAATTCATATTTACAGGGCGAAGACGATTTAAGGCAAGATGCTGTGATGCAGCAAGTCTTCAATATCGTGAACACTTTACTGGAGAAGAATTCCATAACTAGTCGGAACAAGTTGAACATTCGTACTTACAAGGTAAAAGATTCAAATGATAATGTGTTATGTTAGATTTTAAGCTGATAGAGTGTATAATTTTACGGTGACGTATACCAACCAATTTATTTTCATTGGGTGCGTTTGGCAGAAAAAAGCGCTTGTAAGCAAAATGGTGATCGCTGAGCGGTAAGCGCTATGCTATCATTGCTAAAAAATGAAAGAAACACGTCACTATTGAAGTTAGCAAACGTGTCCTCGCCGACAACTGTATTGTTTCTCACCGCCAACAAGCACTTTCAAGCGTTTTTTCCGCCAAATGCACCCATTATTTTTACATGTGTTTTTTTGGTATTGGTTAACAGAGGCTTGGATATGCAGATAATATGTGGTGCATACGACATCTTTCGGTATTAAATCAGTAAATGAATACAGGTGGTGCCAATGTCCCGTCAGTCGGGCGTACTAGAATGGTGTGTGGGGACCACACCCATCGGCGCTTACTTGGTGGGGCCGGCCAACAGCGGGGCGCATGCGCGATACCGACCTCAGGTAATGCTTTATCAGCAAGTCATTAAGTTTCCACTGCTGAACATAGGCCTCCCCCAATGACTTCTACATCTCACGGTTGGTAGCGGCCTGCATCCAGCGCCTTCCTGCTTCCTTTATCAGGTCGTCCGTCCTTGTGGGTGGACGTCTCACGCTGCGTTTTCCGTTACGCGGCTTCCATTCCAGAACCTTGCCGCCCCGACGGCCGTCAGTTCTGTGTACTATGTGCCCTGCCCACTGCCACTTCAGCTTGCTAATCCGTCGGGCTATGTCAGCGACTTTAGTTCGTTTACGGATCTCCTCATTTCTGATTCGATCTCGTAAAGAAACACCGAACATAGCCCTCTCCATAGCACGCTGTGCAACTTTGAGCTTCTGTTTAAGGCCTATAGTGAGAGGCCACGTTTTTGAGCCATAAGTCATCACAGGTAATAGCCGCTTATCGCGGCGCGCATCATAGGCCTACAGATATTCGCATATTTTTCCCTTAGTCGCCTTCTACGACAGTCACGAGAAGCGAGAGTTGGTCCTATTCTACTCTTACTCTAATCTAACAACGTATTGTTTTTCCTCTTCTTCTTTTACTTAATGAATTTTAGAAGCAATCTAATTATTTTATTTTGGATTAACTATATTCAATAATTAATCCAAAATATTGAATACGCTGCAGAGTAAGGGCCCGTTTATATGGGATGCTGAGAGGCCGCGCGGCGGCCGGGCGATAGCTTTATGTGGTACGCCAAAATGCCGCGTAGCAGCCGCGCGGCGGCCGCGTGAAAGTTTTTGCGTCGTCTAACTGCAGCCTAAGTTTGGTTCCTTCCACTTAGCCATTGTGTACAGTCGACTAACCTTTTAATAATAAACGTTTACTTCTAGGATATATCATGCGCTGTAGCACGCGCGATGCTAAACAAATGCCACGAACAAAGAAAGAGTCCACGAGAAAAATTAGCGGTCTTTTTAAATGTACTGAAACAATTCAGGCCGGTGTTCCACTACTTCTTTACTGAACACTACCTTGACCCCGTGACGTGGTACGAACGCCGATTGGCCTACACGAAAAGGTACGTAACCTCTGACACATACATATCGTTCGTTCGTTCGTTTCAGCCAAATGACGTCCACTGCTGGACAAAGGACTCCTCCAAGATTTTCCACAATGCACGGTCCTGCGCTGCCCGCATCCAGGCTCTTCCCGCGACCTTTACCAGATCGTCGGTCCACCTAGTAGGAGGCCTGCCCACGCTACGTCTTCCAGCCCGTGGTCGCCACTCAAGAACTTTTCTGCCCCAACGGCCATCGTCTCTACGAGCTATGTGCCCCGCCCACTGCCACTTGATTTTAGCAATTCTGCGAGCTATGTCGGTCACTTTGGTTTTCCTGCGGATCTCCTCATTTCTGATTCGATCACGCAGCTTAGGGAAACTCCAAGCATGGTCCGCTCCATCGCCCTTTGGGTGACCTTGAGCCTTCTTATGAGGCCTATAGTAAGCGACCATATTTTATATTGTTTTTGTATAAAAAGATCATTTTTTTAAAGTTTTCTGTCATTTTAGTGTCGCGACATCTTCAATGGTGGGATACATTTTGGGTTTAGGAGACAGACATGTTCAAAATATCTTAATAGACACAAATACAGCTGAAGTGGTTCATATAGACTTTGGTAAGTTTTTTTTGCGTCTAAAAAGTGAAATAAGACCAAATATGAGCCTTATGTGAGTGGTTACTAATTTGTTCGCTTCTAGGTATTGCATTCGACCAAGGGAAAGCCTTGCCTACGCCTGAAACGATCCCATTCCGTTTGACTCAAGACATAATAGCTGGATTCGGATCCAGCGGCGTGGAAGGAATATTTAGGAGGTAAGGTGGATTGAAATAGTACATCGAGATGTGAACGATTAATTTCAAAAGCCTTCAAATTTGATATAACAGCACCTAAATGCACCAAACTCGGGGTAGTGAGTCTCTTTAAACCGTCTTTTCTATTTAGATAAGAGATAAGTAGATTAGTCAGAATCTGTTCATCTATATCAGCAACTTCTTAATAAATAGTCCTGCTAACCCCTTGTGCTAATCCAAATATGTTTGTGTTACAACGAATCAGCGATTCTCGGATCTCGATTAGGCCAGTCCGACACCGACACCGTTTGCCTATTGTCGTCCATATATCCGTTGATTATAACAAAAGGCCTTGTTCAGATACGAGCGGTTTGTGGGTGGCTGGGTGGTTCTCATTGGCGAGGCACTGAGGCGGTAACCGTGCCGTTACGCTTACGGTTCGATGCAAACTATCCGGAAACTGCTCGGCAACCGCGCGTATTCCGCAGTGTCTGAACTAGGCCTAATAAACTGATAAAGTTTAACCTTTACCTCTCAACCTTTCGTTCAGGTCTTGCGAGAAGACGATGCAGCTGCTCCGCGACAACCAGGAGACGCTGCTGACGCTACTTGAAGTACTGCTGTGGGACCCGCTGTACTCCTGGACCGTTGTGCCTAATGCGCACGCTACCGGCTCCAGAGACACTAGCGTTTGTAAGTAAAGTCGATAAATTATTTAACGGGCACACACTGAATCACCGTTACTAATATCACAAATAACAACCACTACTTTTATTTTATTTCTGAATTTCGTAAAACACAATATAAAACGCATTAATTTACTCCCTAAATACGTTATGCCACTGAAGAACTTGTAGAAATATAACAGTCACTTCTGTTAAAATAATGCAGGTAGAAAAAAAACGTGCACTTACTTCTGAAACATTTTAGTCTATGATATTTTTTCTAAGATTCGTTCTCCTTTAATAAAATATTTCAATAATACCTACATATTTGACTTTTTCAAAATGAATTTAGATTCCATTATAGGTATGTCTTTCTTTACAACTGTATACAGAAGTCGCGCAGAATATGGTTAACTTAAATCAACCTCTATTTGCAGGTGGCAGTTCAAACAGCGGCTTAGCTGAGCGGGCGCTGTTAGCTGTGAGCAGCAAACTCAGCGGGACCGAGGGCGGCGTCGCTGGCGGTGTAGCAGTGGCAGGACAAGTGGCGCGCCTTATTCAGACAGCCACCGACCCCGCCAACCTCTGCCGCCTCTTCCCAGGGTGGCAACCCTATTTGTGATATGCTAAAAGCTATAGATTAAGTGCCATTTCCAATTATTGTGAATGTATCGTGATTCAATTACTTGTTTTTTGTTATTTATGAATGGACAGTTAAACTGTTAGTTTTGTAATGATGTTAATAAATGCCATTATTTCAATAAAAGCGATTATTTATTTTAGTTTTCGACTAATGATACTGATAGATCGTTTAAACACCTATTGGGAACCTTGCACTGACCGTGCGTATAACCAAGGCTTGGTAATTTATTATTAGCTTTGTTCATGCTGTTTTTTTTAGGTAACCTATGCCATTGATTGTTGTAAACAACCACAAATAAGAGTAACAATAGAAAGGGCGAGTTCCCGCGAGCTTGAGCTCAAATAACGTTGTCCTAATGCCGTTAACTTCGTTATCGATTTTTCGTCAGACTTGCGGCGTTGCCATGGTTACAAATCTGTCAACATGACAGATGATTTCAACAAACCGAACTCAAATCCTATTTTTTGTGAATGAAATAGGAATATTATTAGTTAGATAAAATTAGAATAGTTAAAACAGAAAGTTACGCATTATCTCATGGCAGAATTGCATATTCTGGGGCAATTGCAGAGTGTATCGAATTTCCAAGATTCGTCATCTCTATTTTGTCGATATTCCTTCCAAGCAGGTGAGTGTTGTTGAACCTAAATGCTCATTTTTATGTAATCAAAAAATACCTATTTTATTATTGTTTTGTCTTGTAGGACCTAACTGGACTGTAATATCTGGATACCCAGAAGGACAGACAGTCTCAGGCAAACTAGATCATGCAAAGTCTGTCATTTGGTCTCACCCACTAGATATTCACTACATCACAAAAGGAATTCAAGGTTAGTGTTTCTTTTATTTCACTTTATTATATGGACACTAGAATAATTGACGTTAAATATATTTATACTTACATTGGTTCAGCATTAACAATGCTGAATGACAGCTGAATGAAGACATATTTTGTTTTTAATTCAGGTTGGCCAAAGTTAGTTCTGCAAGTTAGTTGTCTTGACTCCATCGGAAGAGCCTGGGTCGTTGGTTATGCTTGCTGCAGCTTACCCGTAGTGCCTGGACATCATGTATTAGACGTGCCCTGCTGGTTACCTATAGCTACTACAATTCGAGATCGTGTTCGAGAATACTTCCTTGGAGGATCCCATCAACTTCTTCAAACTGATATTGTTAATTTAGGAACAGATAGGTAATTGTTTAACTAATCTTTTAATAGATAATTAATTGTACATTTAATGAATTTCTAATTATTTTCTCATTCACAGGTTCAAACTGAAAACTCAGTCCAAAGGTGTAGTTAATTTGAAAATAGATTTAGTGTTAAGAAATTTCACACAATTTGGAGTAGAATATAAGTAACAATGAAAGTGTTTGCATATCTTGCATTTACTTTGCTTTCCATAGTTATACAATTTTGTGTAATGGATTTAACCCATGATAAAATTGGATTCGATGATGAACAAACTGATTTCAACATTACTAGTCAGAAAAAGAAATTTCAAGAATTGATGAATGATTTTACCCAAAAGCCCCATGCTTTATATTACCGAACACACTTAAATGATCAGCGAAAGGAATTAAACTTTATGCCTTCTACTAAAACTTATTCAAATACTTCTATGCAAAGAATAGAAATATCCACTATAATTTCCAGTACTATACTAGACGAATTGTATGACGAAAATGTATCTACCACAGAAGACACATTTACAACTGAATCATTGTACACAAGTACTGAAATAGATAATGTCACTGAAATAAGCTTTTTTGAGAATAAGAATCAATCAGTAGTGAAACCAACGATTCCTAAGAAATCTATAAACAAAGATTGTGGGTGTAACTTATTGGTGAGAGTTATAATTTTTTATCATAATCAATTGTAATAATAACAATGTATGTTCATAAAATAACAAGTATTATTCTATTCCAGTACAATGTGTGTGATATTAACTGCTGCTGTGATAATGATTGTTCTGAGGCTGAAAAAAATATATTTGTAAACTGTAAAAATACTCTTAAGAGAAATGACCTGAATCTCCATTCATGTTACCCTTATGAATTTTTCTCATACCAAGAGAGCAGTCTAGTAGAGAATTTATTCTGTATTGTTAAAACTAACTTACCTGAAAAACGTAACAAGGACTTAAAAAAGGTATTTTCTTGTTTAACATAATAATTAAACATTAATGTTAGGAAAATTTCAAATATTTACATTTTATTCCAGTTTGACAGTGATGCAGTTGCTCACTCATATAAGTGGCACAGTGGGGTATATTCAAAACATACAGAGTTCCAAAAAAAGCCATATGTGTATGGTGAACCTGTGTGGGTATTAAAAGATGGGTCTATTTGGTATATTGGTAATGAATACTTCTAAATTGAGTGACTGTTAATTAATTTTCCTAAATAATGTTACTAATATTATGGCATTCTTTACAGATACACCATCTACAACTATAAATAATTACTGCACTGGTAGAAAGCCTATATTATTTTTGAAAAATGAAAAAATTAAGTGCATTGTCAATTTGAAAGATTTAGAAATGTTTAAAATTCTTAAAACACCACAAGAAGCACCCTGTATAAGTGTGACTGAAAAATCCATGAACACCACTGCTTTGGTAAGCTGCGCAAAATGCGCTTGACAACAATTTCAAAATTAAATAAATACATATAATTGTTTTATATTTTCCAGAACTGTTCGACTTTACATTGCACCAATTGGACAATCACTGTTTGTAAAGGTATTGAGTGTGTTGATTATAATAAGAGCTTACACGACCCTACTTGCACAGAAACCTCCTGCACAAATCTTGCGCTGAAGTTGGAATATGTATTCTATTACCATGATTCTAAGATCATAAATGCAACTATAAAATTATTCACTCAAAATATATCATTGGATGTCCCATACATGACACAACAAATAAATGTAAGATTTATAATATCAAATGTATCAATGGAGAAAATAATTGAGATAAGTGGGAACCCTGGTTATATTCATGGTCACCCTGTTATATCATCGTCTGCAGAAGCTAACAGATCATTGAACTTTTTCAATATCACATCTCCAGACAGAAAATATCTGGTGCAGTCCAGTAATAAAGATGGAGTTTGTATGTTGTCCAATACAGAGAATAATTATATTATGTTTGGATTAAACAAAAGAATAAAGTGTCGGTATATTTATAACAAAGGTATTGGATCGCAAAATGGTACGAACCTTTGCAATGACATTGAGAGTCATATGGAACAGGAGTTTGGATTAAATAACAAATTATTTGTTTCACCCCTTGGGAACCCTTTAGACATCAAAGACAGTGATTGGGTCCCCATCCAGAATAATCTCGATAAGAAAGAAATAACATATGGACAGTTTGTGACAAAGAATTCTAAGCTTCGTTGTTACAATGTGATCACTAGAATCTCATATATTTTTACTTACGCCGATGTGAGTTTGGTAACAACTAAAAGGGAAAATAAAATAATATCTGTCAACATTAACGTTACAACCCAAAACGTAACGTTTACTTTCGATGATATATCGACAGTGATAACAATCGATATCAATTTCATCGATGGAACCAAACCTCGAGTCTACGAGTACGCAGCTGGTCCTCACCTTGATATTCATTTGCCTAAAGACTTCTTTTTCCCTTTTCCATCAAATGGATTCCATGTGACAAAACAATGTTCGAACCTCATATTGATGTGTTATATTGTGTTGTTTCAAATAAAATAAACTTGCTGGTAATAACTAATAATTTTTATTTTGAAATAATTTAAATACTTTTGTTACTCTATCACTTCTAACTTGGCATCCACCCTTCAAGGACTTATCTTGAGTTTGATGGCCTGAAAATAAAACCCATCGTCAGGTATCGCACAGGCCGCCAAGTCAACGAGGCACATTTCACGTAGGATATTAAAAAAAAAGAAATTTATAGAAAAGAAGTTTTTAATATAAGCTGATGAAAATGTAACACTGTCTTACTCGGTACATTACACAGTTTCAAACTAAATCTACCGCTATTTACAATATTTTTACATCGAAGTTAAAATCAATCTGTACTTTGTGTAATGTTTTCGTAAAACATAATAATAATATTCGACCGGTCGAGACGAGACAAGCGGGGGGGATACAGGGGAGGGGTGTCGCTACGAACCTATGCGACGTAGGTGTAGACTTTGCGGTCGTCGGGCGTGCGCGCCAGGTACTCGCGCTCGATGAGGCCCTCGATGCGCTTCTTGATGACGACGGGCGACGGCAGGAAGCGCGCGCGCAGCTGCTCCGTCACCTCCGTCACCAGCAGCGTGTGCTGCCGACACAACGCCGTTAAGCTAAGCGTCCGCTTGTCGGTATCGTACGCAACGGACGCATCGTACGAAACACATCGTATCGGATGTGCGATGCGTACGATGCGGACAGGTGGACGCACTTATACGAGTTTCCATATAAATAATACTACGATCCGTTGCGTGCGATACGTCCGATGCGTACGATACCGACTTGTGGACGCTAGCCTTTATAGAGAGCTCACATAAACCTCAGGGCCTAACGATTTAGCTTGACATCTACCACGATAGTTTTCAATATGACAAGCAGTGATTTGTAATGATGATCTATGAGATAAGACAAATCTACATTATTATCATAACTGATTGAGATAGATCCTGAGACAGACAATGACGAAACCGATTCTATATCTGTATGGATTGAGAAAGATTTTAAATGTAAGAAAGATTATAAAATTAAGGCTATAATAAAATTTCGGCAATAATATCCGGACGTGGTGGTCTTTCGGATAAAATTGAGCAACTGTAATTGTAGCGCTTCACATAGTCAGTGACTAATACCCCACACAAGTGAAGCAGCAAATCGAACGCACAGCGTAGAATAGGAGTTCTGTGATTGGTCCGTGTCACCCTGTGCGTCCACGCGCACTAGGAGACCTCACAGTAATGTTTGAATACGGGCGTAAGGTACGAGAGCGGCACGGGCGGGTGTTTTTTGTTACGTCAAATGTCAGCGAGACTTCAGATATAGTTCCAAAATACTGCCCCCTTAGACAAAACGCACTTTTTGATCGAATCGAAAATCGAATCCGTCAAAACTCCATACAAAAAAGGGGCTTTTCGACCACTTTTCGACTGGTTTGCGATTATAATTTGCACTTTGTCTAGACCCACTGGACTGTCCTGTCGATGACATTGACAGTGGGGCGCCACCGTCAATATAGGATCGCTGGTTCAGATTTTTGCCATGTTGGAAACCATATAGTTGAACGATGGTAGCGCCCCCCTGTCATTGAGTTTGGTGGGACAGTTCAGCGTGGGTCATCTATATGTATGCCTCTGTCACGTCATAATATGTCAAAATATTGCCGTGCCGCTTCTATACCTCAGGCGTTCTCACAGTTAAGCGCTAGAGCTATAATGATTAGGACGACGCTCACCTGCATCTTCTTGCGCGCCTTCATGATGCGCACGATGGCGGCCTCGATCTCGTGCTTGCGGTCCTCGTCCACCTTGTTGCGCGTCTCGCGCCGTTCCGGCTCCGACTCGCCCTTGGCTGCCACCGTCTGGATCTTTACTCTAAATTCGTGGAGAAATGGACAAGTTTTATTACATACTTAAACACATTAATTAACACATACTTAGACATAGGACGGGTTAACTTGTGCCTAACCTTTGTGCTCATTTTTATTGGTCAAAACAAAGCAACCCCCCCCCCACCACGGTCGAAATAATTCAAATCAGAATTCGATTTAAATAAAATTAATGGTTATAAATGGATTGCTAATTATTTTAAAAACATCTCTAGCTTCTCTTCTTTCCAATGATATATCACATGTAGTAATTCGAAAACCTCGCATTGTTTTTTTTTTTTATGCATAACAAGGCAGGTATTTTACCACAATCGCACCTGATGTTAAGTGGGATGCAGTCTTGGCTAAAATGCTTTTCCGGAAAGGGACAATAAATCACAACAACGTTAATTTTAGAGTCAACTTTATGAATTTAAATAATGCACCAAATTGTAAGCCATTTGCTATAAAAAGCATTAATGATATAGTTCTAGCGCGTAACTCAGTCAGTGCCTGAGGTACGGGAGCGGCACGAAAGAGGTGACATTGACATAATTATGACGTGACGTCTCAAAAACGCCTTCCCGTGCCGCTTCCATGTCTCAGACACTAAGTTAACCGCTGGACCTCTAAATAGAGGTCTTTGTTGTCGGTTTATCCCTAATGCTTCAACCACACCAACGCGATCATAGGCCAATGACAGGTCGCGCGGACTGTCATGGGTCGCGCGACCTGTCATTGGCCTATGGTAGCGCCAGCGATGGCGATCTGCATGCGTTGGTGTGGTTGAAGCTTAAGGCTCAGAACAAACGGCGAAACGCAACTGCAACTGCTAGTTACTTTTGAGTTGCATCTAAGTTTCTGCCATAGCGTCCGTTGAGAGACCACACATGACGCGACCAGTTTGAAACTTTCAGTTTCAGTTTCATTCATCAGAATCATCACAAAGTTGCAGTTTCGTTTCACCGTCTGTTCTGGACCTAAGTGAAATTAAAGATTGTATAGTAAACGTCAAACCTCGTTCCACTGCGCCACAAACCTGTGCAACTTGGACGTGAAGGCGTCGTTGACGTAGAACTGGTGCGAGGGCTCGATCTCCTTGTTCTTGGGGTGCTTGATGAGCACGCGCTGCGTGGCCTTGCCCATGGCTAGCGACTGCAAAGCGCGGATCAGGTCCTTCTCCGGGATATCAGTCTCGTTGAGTATTTCCTGGAACGTAAGGCTTGGTGGAGCAAATGACGAAGGTGAAGCCGTAAGCCGTTTGTGTACAGCCTAGATGTTATGAGGTTGGGATAAAAGACAATACAAGTTGAATTCATCAAGTGTGTATAGTTGGCAAAATCATACTACTTTACTCTAGCTAGAAGACTAAGAATATTTAAAGGAGAATATAGTTATGTCTGGGTAACGGGCCAAGTTCTGAAAGAGTAACGACATTAAATCAACAAGTCTCAAAATAAAAACATCAACTTAGGCTCTACAGCAATTAGCTGACGGAAGGTAAAGAGGGGACGCCAGGGGACTCTGACAAACAAGTGTGTACTGTGTAGCACAGGTTTATAAGGTTTTTGAATGAGATAGATTAAAAATTGAATCTGCAGCTGTGATAAAAAGAACATGCTGTGATAGAAGAATAATAAATAAATAAATAATAATAAATATCCTAAGACATTTTACACTGCGCTTCTAGTCCCAAACTACTTACAAATGTATTACTTGGACGCAAAAAGTGTTATGCTCGTTTTCACCATAAATCCCTAATTTTTAGTGACCCCTACTTACTACTTTACCTGGCCCATTCCCATTTTATTTGGGGTCGGCCCTCCGCGTCAAGTTTAAGTGACCCCAATGGAAACAAAATTCCTGTTATGTGTTACCATAGCTGTAACTTAAAAATTAGGGATTGATGGTGAAAACGGGTATTAAGTATTTTTAAACTTAAAAAGGTATTTATAGTTCCTAATCTGTTTATTGGTTATTATTCTGCTATCTTGGCATGGCTTTTGTAGGTATTTGTATTGTTTTAACGTTTTTCATATATCGTATGTTACTGTTAATACTAATAATACTGGATTGTATTTTCTTCTTCTTGTCGTGTCGACAACAAACCTACACAGTGTCAGCCCAAAACTCCGCCACAAGAGTGGCGTTGTCAGTAGCACTCATCAAATCCTCCTGAGTGCAGTTGCTTGGGCACTCAGGGCATTGTATTTTGATATGCTATTTGTGAAAACTATGTAAGGCATTTTTGAAATTAACCGCTTCATCTATTAATATTAAATATATGCTGTTTGTTTTCTATAAAATAAATAAGTAATAAAAGCTTAAAGCACCCACCTCATAAGTCAACCGCTCCCTCTTGTTGAACAACAGCAGCACGCACATCTGGAAGGTGGACACCTGTATGATGTGTTTCCGCGGCGCGTGCGCGGCCGCCGCGGGGGGCGAGGGCGCGCGCGGGGGCGAGCCGCCGGCCGCGCGGAACGTCGCGTGCAGGTCCGCGCTGCCTAGCTGAGGCTGGAGGGACAGCTGCCGGCCTGAGTGCTTGGCTAGGTAGAAACTGCAGGAAAGAAAGAAACAAACCTTTAGGTCTATAATTATTTCACCGGGACACCATGGCGGCACATCCAGTCATCATCATCATCATCATTTCAGCCATAGGACGTCCACTGCTGAACATAGGCCTCCCCTAATGCTTTCCACGTTGAGCGATTGGTAGCAGCCTGCATCCAGCGCTTCCCTGCTACCTTTACGATGTCGTCAGTCCACCTTGTAGGTGGACGTCACACGCTGCGTTTTCCGGTACGCGGCCTCCATTCCAGAACCTTGCTGCCCCATCGGCCGTCAGTTCTGCGTACTATATGCCCTGCCCATTGCCACGTCAGCTTGCTAATCCGTCGGGCTATGTCAGCAACTTTAGTTCGTTTACGGATTTCCTCATTTCTGATTCGATCTCGCAAAGAAACACTAAGCATAACCCTCTCCATAGCACGCTGTGCGACTTTGAGCTTCTGTATAAGGCCTATAGTGAGAGGCCACGTTTCCGAGCCATAAGCATCCAGCACCAACAACATTTTGTTGGTAGCGGCGACAGGTTGCGCCGCCATGGTGTCCCAGTGAAATATAGCCTTTAGGGCAGTGGTTCCCTAAGTTGTCTGGGCTACGACTCATCTAATACAAGTTCCCAAACTCGGGACCCACCTATAGGAAATTTCGCCCACTGCCCAGCGGTTGGATCGGTAGGGTGGTGTGTCGTTCTACAGGCAGGGCCCACTCAATATTAACTCGCGACCTACCATTGGGTCGCGACCCATAGTTTGGGAAACCTCGCTTAAGGGCATAAATAGCGTCACACGTTAAGTGGAAGGAAAGGGTCCTTAAACTCGTATTTTAATTTAAGTGTTATGTAAAACACGAACTGTTAACGAAAAACTCTAGTAATAAAAACATATTGTCAATTTTACTAAAAACTCACAAATGTGACCAGCTATGACCAGCCCCGTCCTTGTCATAGCAGGATGTCCCCGTCCTTGTCATGTCATAGTCAGACACGGAATTGAGTCCACCCGATACATCTATTCTCCGCTCGATCCATTTCCACCGAAGCGAAGCAGAGGGGAGATGGAAATAATAAAATCTGATTGGTTATTCAAAACACTTCTCAGCTTCGCTCCGCCTCGCTTCATTTACCTCTCTTGGGTAAATGAAGCTATTCTATTGGTTCTTTACAAACACATTCCTCGCTACGCATCCTCGCACATCTCTGGTGGAAACGCAGCCTAAAGCTGACGTGCTGTCGACTGTACACAAAAGCCATAGGAGTTAACATTTCCAATTAGCTTACCTTCTGAAGACTTCGAAGGCGGTTCTTGGCGCAGTGGGGATGTTGCACTTGGGCGTGGCGCTCTGCGTGGGCCAGAAGCCCGTCGTCAGCACGCGCACCGACAGGTCCACGCCGTGCAGGTTGCTCTGTACAAGCACACACGTTAACACGTTACAATACTACGTCA
The DNA here is from genome assembly GCF_004193835.3 of Ostrinia furnacalis. Lineage (NCBI taxonomy): Eukaryota > Metazoa > Arthropoda > Insecta > Lepidoptera > Crambidae > Ostrinia > Ostrinia furnacalis. Next base: position 19,712 of record NW_021131481.1, on the reverse strand, counting down.
CAATGAGGGCTGTCGCGTATGAATTCGACGCTAGGGGCGCTTGTGTAGATTGTGGTCACCAAAATCTAATTCACTAAGCCGAAATCTCAAGGCGCGGGTTTATTTCTATTTAAAATTAATGTTGTGAAATATATGGCAATACTTTAAATTAATTATGGCAATTAGAAGGTACGGATCAATGAATGCGAGTGCGGAGCTAAGAAAGAATGCAAAATTAAACGGTTTGAAAGAACAGCTAATTCAGAGGTTTTTTAATTACGCATTACGCCCGATAACGTTGTATGTGCGCGATGTTATATGATGGCGTGTAACGTTATTAAACGTTCAAAATTATGAGCTATGTGTTGCCCTGTGGATACGCTGCCTTATAGACGACTCCGTAGAAACAGAACCTTTGGTTAACACAAAAAAATGTTGCAATATCATTTCTTCTGAGTGATAAAAAATCCTTTCAGTGATATCCAAAAGTAGTGTTACTAAAAATACATGACATACAAGATGTAGGTAGCAAAAACAAAGCACATTCACCCCAGAAGATAGCACGTGTTCCTTGAATTCCTCCATGATTGTGTTCGACACCGTCATGTCTTTGAACATGCCTTCCAGCTTCGACGTGAACTGACAACCGCATTCAGTCTGAAAACAACGATATTGTTGCAAATAATGTAGCCACAAACTTATACAATGGTACATGTCACAAAGGGAAACACGAATGTTAATCTGGCTTTTGGTCTCGATATTTACATGACACTAACAGAAACGAAAAGATCTTATAATAACTACAATATAATACTAAATTATCGTTGTGTTATCCTAACTACAGCTGAATTACAGATCCCTGCTTAAAGTCTTTTCTGCAAAATTCTTTATCTGTTTTATTTAAAGAAAATATAAAGTCAAGAATAAGGTTTTCTTATGAAAATTCCAGACTTTAAGCAAGATCAATTTTACTAACAAAACTACAGATATTTGCGTAAGAAACTATGGACACTTACGAAAAAATGTCCATATTATGTCATGGTAAAGAATTTTGCAGAATGTGTGGAGGGGATAGGAGGCTTGGGAGAGGACAGCACTAATCACTGACAGAGTTTTCGATCTGCGAGACGTCACCGATAATGCAGTGAAAGTCTCGCGGTTCCACGTCCCTTAACATACCATCTTTCTGGGAAGATTAAACCAAAAACAATTAGCATTCTATGCACACCTTATCAGCATTCGTTCTAATCACTTATTACATTTTTTAATCAAAAATTATTACTTAATTTCATTTGGACAAAGAAATAAGAAGACCATTACTGATTCTAATCAAAGTTTTCAATTAAAAAGGGATTCGGGTTTCCTAAGCACAAAGATTATAAAAAAAGGTTTTACAAATAAACGAAACTTACCTTCAGTTTGGAGATCATATTCTTTTCGCTGTCGTCAGACACGGACTTGTTGAGAAGGAGACGCTTAGCTAAGTGCTGCTTATAATAACGCTCGAACACATCTTTTTCTTGGAGGAAACGGAACAAAACCATAGTCTTATCTAGTACTGCTTCTATTTCTTGTTCGCTCATCTGAAAGACGAAGAATATGTTAAAACGGCGATCGGAATTCACCGTGGTCATTCGAAACAATTACTATTATATAGAAATATACTTACGCCTTTTTCTCCTTTTTTAAGTTTTCCATCAATGAACAAGGACAAAAATTCTGGCGATTTGTTGTTCAGATTTAGGAAGTATTCGAAGTCGGAGGCGATCATGTGCTTGAATATCTTATCATTGTTGAACGAGTTTTGTAGGAAGTGGTCGAACCTGTCTTTCAGATCCAGGAGATTCTGAAAAAGAAAGTAATTAAAATATTTACGGCAAGGGTTTGTTTGGTGATAAACAGAAAATTAAAAGGACAATAATACGGCGATACGTGGAAAGAGTATACCATACCAGCAGTAGGTACAATGTTATATTGTGGGACAGAACATTTGCAAGTTGTGGCACATTATCAGTGTTGACGTAACTGGGTTGGCTTCTCGCTTCAAGATCTTGTCGCGACAAGATCAGTGTAATAAATTGCAGAAACAGATTTATGTTGTATTGAATTAAGCATCATGTCACGTTCATGTTCATCATTCCACAGTATCCTGTGGGAGTGTGATCTTTGGAAGTCAGTCATTAGCAGAGCAGTCTGCCCATCTTTTAACATTCATTTGACTTCATCAGTCGAACAGTGCAGGCAGAGGATATAGAAATAGGCAAGAGAGTATGTGTGTTGGGAGAGGATCGCGGTCACGGTGCTGTACAGTTAAGCGTCATATGGTTCGTGACTTCCAAAGGGATAACTCAACCTTATTCCAACTGTAACAAAGACGCGAACTTTGGGTGTCATCAACTATAATTTGACGCTTAAGGTACATGCACGAATGCGATCGCGTTGGTGTTGTGATGCGTGTCGGTGACGAGCGCGCGGCCCTGCTCGCGCAGGTGCGCGGACACGGCGCCGGCCACGGTGCGCAGCCCCTCGGGCACGCGCGACACAGCGGCACATACTTCGTGACACCCAGTGGCCAAATAGTGGATAACACGTCTATGTTACAGTTGGAATAAGGTTGACTGAACCTTCGTTCGTTTCAGCCGAATGACGTGCACTGCTGGATAAAGGCCTCCCTCAGGGATTTCCATAAGGACCGGTTTCTTCCCGCAACCTTAACCAGATCGTCGGTCCACCTAGTGGGAGGCCTGCCCACGCTACGTCTTCCAGCCCATGGTCGCCACTCGAGAACTTTTCTGTCCCAATCATTTCTACGAGCTATATTCCCCGCCCACTGCCCATGCGCGTATATAGTAGGGGGCGCCGGGGTCGCACGCCGAGAACAGTCTGGTGCAAGGATGTTAGGCTGCTACTGATTTGAAGATGCCACAGCTGGAGTCACCCTTATTCAAACTGTAACAAAGGCGAAGCTGCTCCGTACCTGCACGAAGGCGATCGCGTTGGTGTTATGGTGCGTGTCGGTGACGAGCGCGCGGCCCTGCTCGCGCAGGTGCGCGGACACGGCGTCGGCCACGGTGCGCAGCCCCTCGGGCACGCGCGACACAGCGGCACATAGTTCGTGACACCCAGTGGCCAAATAGTTGATAGCACGTCTATGTTACAGTTGGAATAAGGTTGACTGTACCTTCGTTTCAGCCGAATGACGTCCACAGCTGGATAAAGGCCTCCTCCAGGGATTTCCATACCGACCGGTTTCTTCCTGCAACCTTTACCAGATCGACGGTCCACCTAGTGGTGGGAGGCGTGCCCACGCTACGTGTTCCGAACTCCACTCGAGAACTTTTCTGTCCCAACGGCCATCATCTCGAGCTCGAGCTATGTGCCCCGCCCACCGCCCACTTGATTTTAGCGATTCTGATTTCTTGTCGTGTCGACAACAAACCTACACAGTGTCCGCCCAAAACACCGCCACAAGAGTGGCGTTGTGAGTAGCCTTCAATAAATCTTCCTGCGTGCAGTTGTTTGGGCATGCAGGGCACGACATCATGTGCTTAGTCTGAGGAACAAAACCACACTTCTTTTCTGTACCTGCACGAATGCGATCGCGTTGGTGTTGTGATGCGTGTCGGTGACGAGCGCGCGGCCCTGCTCGCGCAGGTGCGCGGACACGGCGTCGGCCACGGTGCGCAGCCCCTCGGGCACGCGCGACACAGCGGCACATACTTCGTGACACCCAGTGGCCAATAGTTGATAGTTACAGTTGGAATAAGGTTGACTGTACCTTCGTTCGTTTCAGCCGAATGATGTCCACAGCTGGACAAAGGCATCCCCCAAGGATTTCCATAACGACGGATCCTGCGCTGCCCGCATGCAAGTTTTTCCACAATGGCCGGTTGGTGGCGGCCTGCATCCAGCGCCTTCCTGCTACCTTTATGAGGTGGACGTCCTACGCAGCGCTTTTAAGTACGTGGCCTCCACTCCAGAACCTTGCTGCCCCGTAACGTCTTTGTTACAGTTGGAATAAGGTCGACTGTTACCTGCACGAAGGCGATCGCGTTGGTGTTGTGGTGCGTGTCGGTGACGAGCGCGCGGCCCTGCTCGCGCAGGTGCGCGGACACGGCGTCGGCCACGGTGCGCAGCCCCTCGGGCACGCGCGACACAGCGGCACATACTTCGTGACACCCAGTGGCCAAATAGTTGATAACACGTCTATGTTACAGTTGGAATAAGGTTGACTGTACCTTCGTTCGTTTCAGCCAAATGACGTGCACTGCTGGATAAAGGCCTCCTCCAGGGATTTCCACAACGACCGGTTTCTTACCGCAACCTTCACTAGATCGTCGGTTCACCTAGTGGTGGGAGGCGTGCCCATGCTACGTGTTCCGAACTCCACTAGAGAACTTTTCTGTCCCAACGGCCATCATCTCGAGCTCGAGCTATGTGCCTCGACCACCGCCCACTTGATTTTAGCGATTCTTGATTTCTTGTCGTGTCGACAACAACTTACAGTGTCAGCCCAAAACCCGCCACCAGAGTGGCGTTGTGAGTAGCTTTCATTAAATCTTCCTGCGTGCAGTTGTTTGGGCATGCAGGGCACGACATCATGTGCTTAGTATGAGGAACAAAACCACACTTCTTCTCTGTACCTGCACGAAGGCGATCGCGTTGGTGTTACGATGCGTGTTGGTGACGAGCGCGCGGCCCTGCTCGCGCAGGTGCGCGGACACGGCGTCGGCCACGGTGCGCAGCCCCTCGGGCACGCGCGACACAGCGGCACATACTTCGTGACACCCAGTGGCCAAATAGTTGATAGCACGTCTATGTTACAGTTGGAATAAGGTTGACTGAACCTTCGTTCGATTCAGCAAAGTGACGACGTCCACTGCTGGATAAAGGCCTCCCTCAGGGATTTCCATAAGGACCGGTTTCTTCACGCAACCTTAACCAGATCGTCGGTCCACCTAGTGGGAGGCCTGCCCACGCTACGTCTTCCAGCCCATGGTCGCCACTCGAGAACTTTTCTGTCCCAATCATTTCTACGAGCTATATGCCCCGCCCACTGCCCATGCGCGTATATAGTAGGGAGCGCCGGGGTCGCACGCCAAGAATAGTCGTAAGGTGTAATAGTATACAGCCTTGGCCAAAAGTATTGAGCACCCATGATATTTATTAATTTTGAAGGAATTATACATGTGTCTGAATCAAAACAGTTTTTAACAGTTTTATATTGTTTATTAACAACAAAAAAATAATACTTTGTTGGACCACCCTTTGCCTTAATTACTGCAGAAGTTATTTTTGGTAAAGATTGTACTAATTTATTACAATCGTCACATGTTAAAGCGTTCCACTCTTCCCGCAAGCGACGTTTTAGGTCTTCTTTTGTTTTTATTCAATGGCGCCGGACCTTGTCCTTCAATAGACCCCACAAATGCTCGAAGGGGTTCAGGTCTGGTGACTGGGCAGACCATTCAAGCAGCTCGATGTTATTGTCACTAAACCAAGCCATCGTTAGTGACAAGGTGCGTTATCCTGCTGGAATTTGACGCTATCCATGTTGGTGTCACCAAAAAGTGTTGTAAACGAGGGCAGAAGTGCGGATTCAAGAACGTTTATGTACTTTGTAGAGTCCATGCGTCCTTTACACACAAACATTTTCCCAACTCCTGCGGCGCTCATGCACCCCCAGACCATCACACTGCCGCCGCCATGTTTGACGGTAGGTACCTTACACTCCGGGGTAAATTCTTCGTCTACTCGACGACGGACAAATGTCACACCAGGTGTGCCAACAATCGTAAAGTAACGAAATTTTGTTAAGTGTTTTTCGGTCCAATATTTATTTTTACAAATATAGTTTTATAATATTATTGTCGCGTATTGTTAATACATGATATTGGCTAACTTACCTCAAAGTTTGATTCATCTGACCACACAATATTTTTCTAATCTTCCTCGGTAAAAGTTTGGTATTTTAAAGCCTACTCGTAACGAGCTGTTTTGGTCTTTACAGAAAGCCATGGCTTCTTTCTGGCTGTATAGCCCTTAAGCCCAGCTTCTTGGAGTCTTCTGCGAGTTGTTCTTGCAGAAATCGGCGTATTAATTTCAGCTGATAACTCAGCAGCGAGGTCGGAAGAAGATTTTTTATGATTTTTCAAAGACTAACAATACTACAGTGTCATAGCTAAACATCTCGAAACGTGTTTTATTGCACGTTGTGCCGTGAGTTTATGTTTCAAAACCTGTCAAAGAAAGGTTTTTATCAAATATCTTTGAGTATCTTTTATAGTTATCACGTATAAGCAGTATTTAGGGGGTGCTCAATACTTTTGGCCAAGGCTGTAGGTGCAAGGATGTTGGGCTGCTACTGATTTGAAGATGTCACAGTTGGAATCACCCTTATTCCAGCTGTAATAAAGGCGAAGCTGCTTTGTACCTGCACGAAGGCGATCGCGTTGGTGTTATGATGCGTGTCGGTGACGAGCGCGCAGCCCTGCTCGCGCGGGTGCGCGAACACGGCGTCGGCCACCGTGCGCAGCCCCTCGTGTACCTTCGGACGCACGGTCCCTTCGTTCGTTTCAGCCGAATGACGTCCACTGCTGGATAAAGGCCTCGCCCAAGGATTTCCATAACGACGTGTCCTGCGCTGCCCGCATCCAAGTTTTTCCACAATGGCCGGTTGATGGCGGCCTGCATCCAGCGCCTTCCTGCTACCTTTATGAGGTGGACGTCCTACGCAGCGCTTTCCAGTACGTGGCCTCCACTCCAGAACCTTGCTGCCCCATAACGTCTTTGTTACAGTTGGAATAAGGTCGACTGTTACCTGCACGAATGCGATCGCGTTGGTGTTATGGTGCGTGTCGGTGACGAGCGCGCGGCCCTGCTCGCGCAGGTGCGCGGACACGGCGTCGGCCACGGTGCGCAGCCCCTCGGGCACGCGCGACAGCAGCTTGTACACGCACGCCAGCTCCGCCGTGCGCGTGTGCAGCAGCATGTGCACCACGCCAGAGTTCTCCATCTGGGAATACACAAAAAGGTAAAGTTACGCACATGACAGTTGCCGTTTGGTTTGAAAATAGAACTTTAACATAGCGTAAGGGCCTTGCCACACTGGCGGATTGCAAGCATTTTCTGGGCGGAACAGCGGCGCGGCACGGTCTGCGGCGGACACGCTGCGGCATTTTGCAAGTATTTTGGCGATAGCGCGTGCGCGCCGCGCCGCTGCTCCGCTTGCAATCCGCCAGTGTGGCAAGGCCCTTAAATCACTGAATTAATCTTCGAGTAAGAGTGAGGGCTTGTTCCCATGGAGACATCTCGTTTTTTGCAGAAACTGCATTTGTGCAGGATCCCGTTTAGTAACGATATACGTGTTTTAATATTAACACGTTCACCTGAACATCCCGTCTATAGAGTCCCGCAAAAAGCCGATCCGTTCGAGTTTGTAATTTAAATTTCAAACACTATGTGTGTTCACACGACAGTCCAGTTTCGCGGGACCTTGCATTACTGGATCCCGCAAAATTGGATTGCCGTGGGAACGAGGCCTAAGTGAAAAGCAAATGAGGTTTAAAACGCCCAGAAGTTAAAAAACCGGAGCTGAAAAAAATGAAGAAAACTGTCTTTGAAAGGCTGTCGAGGTAGTGGCGCGCGCGCTCCGCCTCCTCGCCGATGGCGCCTCCCGCGATGTATACAGAGGCTCCACAGCTAGAGGTATACAGGAGGAGGTACCTCGACGATGGTCTTCATGTGCCGCTCGATGAGCTCGTGCTCGAGCACGGAGACCACGCGCGGCTCGGTGGTCTCGTCGAGGTAGTGGCGCGCGCGCTCCGCCTCCTCGCCGATGGCGCCTCCCGCGATGTATACAGAGGCTCCACAGCTAGAGGTATACAGGAGGAGGTACCTCGACGATGGTCTTCATGTGCCGCTCGATGAGCTCGTGCTCGAGCACGGAGACCACGCGCGGCTCGGTGGTCTCGTCGAGGTAGTGGCGCGCGCGCTCCGCCTCCTCGCCGATGCGCGCCTCTACGCGCGCGATATACACAGCTGCGCTATTCTCGGCCAGAAACTTTTGAGATTCCATCTAAGGAGAGAAGAGATAATTATGTTAATGTTATGTGGGGTCATTTCGATGAGATCGCGGTGTATCATTTGCACCGACAATATGGTCCTTAAAAACTCTTATAGCTAATAAATAAATTCAAAAAGACGTATATTTTCTTTCACATTAAGGGCTGATTTTTCAATCATCGGATAACTTTTAACTGAAGAATAAGTTTGACATAATGACAGTTTTAGTATGGGAAATATGTCAAAATGACAAGGTTATTCTTCAGTTAAAAGTTATCTGACGATTGAAAAATCAGCCCTAAATCAAATAAATAAAACAATAGTAACAACGTAATTACCCCGGGACAAAATTAGCCTTCTAGCTCCAATTTGAACTGAACCTGTAATCCTCAATCCCTAAGTGATGTTGACACGTTGATGAAAGGTGCAACTGTTATGAGACATTTTATAACTAGAACTAGCCCTCCCCGAGTTTGCATCGAAAACAAAACACGCGCGGCGGCCACGCCGGCCTGTTTACGAATTTACGAGCGAGCAGTGACCGATCACTGAATAGGTTTATCTTGAATCGATTTCTCGAGTCATAATGTAAACGAAACGGTGCTCGACTCTAGAGGCAAGCTAAATTGCACCATTGTTGTCGATATTGAGTAAACATTTTTCAAAATACTTTTGCAAAGAAATTCTTCTGTACAAAGTAAATTATTCTGTGCTAGAACTCACTCTATAAAACTCAGCGGACTGGTGCAGGAAGGGCTTCTCGAAGTCCTCCTCGTAGACGGCGCGGGAGTTGATGCCGAGCACCATGAGCATCTGGCACGCGTTCCGGATGGCCAGCCGGTCCACCACCTCGCCGCGTCGCTCGCGCGCCACCAGCTCCAGTAGAGTTTGACGCAGATGGTCGCGGATGCAACCGTATCTGACCACCTAGACACAACGGACGTTTATATGGATTGGAGACCTTGGATTTTTGATGATACAGAAGTAATATGCATTTTAAACGTTAGTAAATTATGTATAAATAAACACTTTAGAGTTAAATTATAGAATTACTGAAAAACTAGTATTGAAATCAGACTGGAAACAAAAAAGTTACAAGTGTTCAAACTTTTTATGGAAAAAGCCGAGTGTCACGTCAAATGTCACCTGCCCATAGTAACTTGTATGGGACTGCATGTCATTCTAACATGACCAATGACGTCATGAGATCTCTAACGTCTATATCATAAGTATCTTTTGAAATTTTTGTTAAAGAAATGCACTGACTGATTTGATAATGCCAAGGCTACTGAAATGGAGTGAAATAAAAAACCTTGCATATTCCCTATTACTCAGACACGAAATCTTATGTAAGCAGATATAAAAATTACTTGATAAGACAAGTTACTTTGTTTTCCTTACATTTACATTAGGAGTCTGGTAAAGAATTAACCTACTTTGTAAAAAATATGGTAGGTATGCGTTAAGTGTGTTGTCTCAATTTGCACATAATTATCAAAACAATCATATTTTTCAGCATGACTCCTTTTAATTCTATTTTTACGAAGTTAATGAGATTTAATATATTTAGCATTGTGTGATGTGTGTTAGCAAGTTATGTAGTTTATATTTTAGAAAAAGTATCATCATTCTTGTTATTATAGTGTTTTATAATACTAAAACTAATAATTACCTGATCTCTAAATATGATAAGACCAAGGTTGTAAACATTATCAACTTCATTTTGTTGCACATATACCCTGTCCATATACATCAGTATATCACGGATCATGACCATGCTTGTTTGATGATCAGTCCATGCATTGTTTAGAGTTTGCAGGAAGCCATTATGGAGGGAATGGAGAACATCTTCTCTCACCTAAGTAACAAAAGAATAATGTTAGAACATTATTTATTATTATGGTCAAGTATACAATTAAATGTAAAAAAATACCTTTGTCTCAAGGTGATGAGTTACTACTTCCTTAAGACCAGTGTATAGTCTTTCCCCATGCTTGTGCAGGACCATGGTGTATGCATTTCGATAGAGCTCTTCGAACGACAAGCCAGAATTGTTTTTCTTTTGAATCTCCTGTATTGCATTTTTCAGTAAACTCCATATACTCTCGACATACTTTTCGTCCATAGTCATCTGCAAATATTTATTTGTCAGGGATACATACCTACACATTGAACACTCAATTCCCAACAATTAAAGTAATGGTTAAAGTAGTTGCATTTCTAAGCAAAACATTATTCCAGACAGATATAACAGTAAACACCAGGATATAAACAAACCCATGTATCTGGATACATTTGATAATATGGTTCCGAATAGTTCCATACTTGAAATTTTCTAGTCATATTGTTATGATCAATTTGTAATACAGTTACACAAACATTGTATAAAATCAAAACAAAACATCAAATAGCAAGAAACTAATATATTTAGCTAATTCTTTGATTTTTCTCTCTTGTCAAAATATTATTATGACATTATAAATACAAAAATTTTGTTCCAAACTGAAATAAAACAGTTTCTATTTTTGAATAGAATGACATTATCAAGCTTGCCACAGTACAAAATAAATATCATAGATACAAAAAGGTATTGATATGTTCAACTTGTCTCTTGCCATATTTTCGTAAAGGTTAATACTGTGGGCAACAGCAGTATAGTTCAATTTTTTCAGGCAATACTTGAATTTTATTAATTGTATTATTATTTTCTTCATTAGTTTTGGCCAAACTATGTTCACTGCTAGACAAAGGCCTCCCCAAAAATTCATTTAATCATTGAGTAAAACTAGAAATAACCTATTTCTGCACATTTTTTCTGGATAAGTGTAACATTGTGTATGTTACATACATACAATATGACTGAGAACTATTATGGAATGCATAACAATTTTCCTACAATGTTGATAACCAACTCACAATGTTGCTCTGATTAAGTTTGTTTTTAGTAATGTTTGTCTAGTGAGTAAATGTGTCTTTATTAAAATACAGAGTAGCTATTATAAGGGTTTATACCAACAAGTAAAAATAAGTAGACAATTGCTCATTATAATAAAATATTAGAAGACATTCAGGATTCTAGGTTACATGAATAACAAACAAAAAGATTTTATTTGATGCACCTAATCGAATTTGTTAGGTAGTTAAACAATGATCAGTTTCAAAATCTGAATAGCTTATGATAGTGGTACATAGTGACAAAACGCAAAGCCTGATAATACCAAATTAGCAATAAAAAACAACAACTCATTTTATAAGTAATTGCAACTTGTGATGTGAGGATTAGTCGTAAAATTATTCATTGAAATAATTTCATCTGATTATGAAATCATAGTAAAAACAATTCGAAAAGAGTAATTTATAATACACAGACTCTAAATAATGAGTCATCTTTATAAAACTGATAGAGGGTAAAAATAAATGAAATGCTGCAATGAATCAAACTAGCTTGGTAGAAAACAAACATGGTGTGTACAAAATTGACAGGCAGTTTTATGTGTGAACAAGTTAGATGCGACAAACGGGCGCTAAGGTAATCCATGTCGCATTTTACTTGTTTTGATATGCTAATAACTATAGACTTACTGGGAAAGCTCTGATTCTCATCTTGCCTGATTTTTCTTTAGGCAATGCACTCTTCATTATTGCGGCTACGATCTGCTATTCCAAAAAAAATAGTAATGGGCTAATAATTTGATCTTCACTGTTCATTTGCGGTCACAAGAATACTTCATTGTTACTCATTTATATCTGAAATTAGAATTTATTTTATACACTGCGACTAAAGCAAACGTCATTCATTGTGATAAACAGAAGTAAATATCTGTGTACCTACCGATTTATGAACTTTAGCCTTCGTTTGCAGGTAGTCGTAAGTATATTGTCAATAATGCCTACGATTCTACAATAATGTTTTGAAGCTATTGCCAAATAAAATATAAATTCTACGACAATGATGATGGGCAGTCAATTAAAAATCAGAATAGACTAAAGAAAGAAGTGTCAATGACAGATGCACTAGATTTGACTTCTCTTTCGCACTAATGTAAAATTGCATGGAACACTAGCGCCGTTCAATGATATTTTGATATTAATTGTGTATCACAATAAAATAGGTATGTTATTATGTTTTTTACTTACTTGATAACAATATTTCCGTTGTCGCGTTATTTGGTACACTCTGGAAGATGAAATAATTGAACGACATGTACATAACTATTCGACTCTTTTCTCTTTCGTTTTTTGAACCATACCACAGATGCCATCAAGTGACAGATTAGTTTTTTTCTGACATGGAAAACAGTACTTATACAGCTTTTGGTTAAAATACTTTTTATTGCACATAATTTAACCGCTAACCGAGATTGTTGTAGTGAGTCAGTTCAAGTTTAATGTTCTACAAAGATTAGCTAAAATACGGTAATATCTATTTTTATGGAATGTTTCGTGGGTACCTACGTAATTCTGACTTAGTACTGACGTAAACGAAAAGATGGCGCGAGAAGGCCTCATTCTAAAAATGTAAAAACTAGGTAACATTGAGCAAAAAAACAAGAAATTCCTTTTATTATTAATCTCGAATCTTAAAGGCTGAAATGTGGTCGGCTGAGTGGCCAGTGGATTTTTATTTTTAGTAGCCAGCATTTTACAATTTATATGTATTTATTTTGCAGGATTTGACAAGGATTTGATAATATAGATGACCCACGCTGAACTGTCCCACCAAACTCAATGACAGGGGGGCGCTACCATCGTTCAACTATATGGTTTCCAACATGGCAAAAATCTGAACCAGCGATCCGGTATTGACGATGGCGCCCCGCTGTCAATGTCATCGACAGGACAGTCCAGTATTTTGGAACTATACTAATAACACTTTACTACTTAGGTACTCATCTACTTAGGCTATAGCGTTATTAGGCTGAGTTACACCACCTTATTTTAACCGTAACTTTGCCAATAACCGGTGTTTTTTGTATGGAGTTTGACAGATTTCTGACGTTCGTTAAAGTTACAGTAAGATGGTGCAACCCAGCCTTAGTGAGTAATTTAATCGAAAAAAAAAAAAAAACAATGAGAAAAGCGCGCGTTTTTCATCCTGTTTACTATATGGGGAGTTTTTAAGAAAAATAAAATATGACCATAACAAGAGTTTCAGTTTTATTTCATTTATTTAACATTTTTAAAGCTTTACACGCAGTAGGTATGTACACACGCCCACACTGTTAACTATCCATTTCCGTTTTTGCTCTCGCTCTAATCAAATGGCGATTCTTTGCGATAGAACGAGATGACATGACTTTCAATGGGCAGTTAACACTGTTGGCGATAGTACCTATCATAAATTATGGCTATACTTACTTATAGTTTCATTTATTATGAATTAATAAAATACATACACATATTATTAGTTTTAGCTCTTAAAATTCTTATCATAGGCAACAAAAAATCTATTTTGATTGGTCAACTTTATTATCTTTGGATTACCTCACTTCTATTAATTATTCTTGAAATTATCGAATTAAATCAGACAAAATTAAGACTACGAAATGAATGCAATGAATTTGCCTAAAGCGCGGTCGTAATATAGTCTCAGGCACAGTCTCAGGTGTGGTCTCAGGTTTGATTTCTAATAAGTAGCGAAACAGTAACAGATACTTAATACAGTGGATATTTCAAAAGCAATAAACAATTTTTATCAGACCCAGAGCCTAGATATTGTACGAATAAAATTAATATTTCATGAACTTGGCTGTTTGTGACAGTTCAACGTTAGGAAGGTTAGGAATTTCAATTATTGTATAATTTCTTCATGAAAAAAGCTGTATATCAATGATACAATAGTAGGTCTGAAGATACATACCTATTGAATTTTAAGTTTTCATTAAATATTAATGAAAATAAATTATGAATTTACGAACGATTAAGGATCGAATAATGTTAGTTAACATCTAATTAAGTACCTACGGATGTTGTATATTGTAGTAAATAAATCAAATTCAACATTTAATCTAAAATAATAGGTATTATACAGGGTGTTAGGTTAGGTTAGGTTAGGGATTATGGGTATATGAGCCGACACTATTAGCCCATGTTAACATGGTCATATAAATGGTATGGTGAAGTTAGAAAATTGATATCTTCATTTTAATTATTTTAATTTTCATACAAATCGGATTTTATAAAATTTATTTTGTATGAAAATTAAAAAAAACTAAAATGATGATATCAAATTTCAGACTTCACCATACCATTTATATGCACATGTTAACATGGGCTAGTGTCGGCTCATACACACCCTGTATAATGAAAACAATATTGTTAGCTACCTAAGTCTAGCAGTCTATTGAACGTTATGCAACAACATATTTTATATTAAACATTTTGTTGATAAATAAATAAATAACTCTTTATTCATCTTACAAAATTAACTTTAATGTATGCTTTCATTAGGGGATATTATAATGTACTTGATTTTTAACCACTCCTTATAATAATTATATGGATCAAATCCTAAATTTCACTTTTATTAATACGGCATAAATGTGTTAACGTAAAAAAATAATAAATTGTATTTAATAGGTACGCATTTGAATACTTATAACCAAATATTTTTCAGTAAAACATTTTGTAAACTTTCCTATTAATATTAGACAGAAAGAGGCTGAAAATACTGAGTGAGGTTTTTTTACGCTGTTTTTTCAGGACTCATATAATTTATTGAGGCAGAGTTATTTTTCAAAAGTTAGGTATGACGTGTACCTACATAGAGCTATTTAAAAGGCATAATATAAAATAAATGTTTTTATTGATATCTTAACATACCTACTTAATACTTTCATAGTTAATTAACCAGCTACATTCTCGATATTTAAGTAGATCAATCGAACTGTCTGGATGAACCGGGAAATGCTAATGTCACTTTAAAATGCGGAAAAAAAATCGCATTGGAAACTGAAATGAAGCTGTTTAGTGAACCTCGTTACACGGCAATAAGGACGTTGAGCATCCTTTGAAATTACGGTCCGGTCGATTTAGATTTGAGAATTTAACTGATTGTTGTTTATGGTTCGATTGGGATAAACCCCAAAGCCCCTGTGTTTAATACTAGTAGCGTCATAGTCGGTAGTTCGGGTGACCGCGCAGCACCCATCGCAGGAATAGCAGCAATAAGCAGGCCACCACGAAGAAAATCACCATCACTCGGAGCGCCTTCTCAGAGCGGTGGTCGCGCTCGCTGGCTTTGAGGCGCTCGATGAGACCCTCCTGTAAAACAAAACAGTTATAAATTATACATGATGAAGTTTAGGATAGAGGAAGAAGTGCCATTTACCCACTCCTTAGTTTGTAATTCGAGATTTCAATTGCCGCAATAACGTTTTGGCAACTCAAAATACATAGCTGTTAATTTTTTAAGGTAAGCCTAAGGCGGGAGTCGAACCCACGACCTTTCGCTTGCCGGGCGACTGCTCTTCCATCTGAGAAGCGACTCTAATCGCTAAGAAATTAGAATTGCCGGTCATACATTAAACGAATGGAATGGGAATGAACTTACCCAGCCTCCACGAGCCGCGACCCAGGAGCCAGGCTCCTCGTGCAGGAGGTCCGCGATGGCCGCCGCCGGCGCTGCCACCAGCTCCAACGGCGGCTCCCCATTCGCCGCCTCGGCCGCCTCGCGAGCCAGCGCTCCACAAATGCAAAACACCGCAGCAATCTACCCAGAATTAATTCAAATGAGCAATTTCTACTTACTACACTCTACATAAAACCTTATTTAGAAGGGTTTAGATTACTTAATTAGTACACCGGCTAAATTCCGGGTTTACTAGACTTGGTTTAGATTTTAATTAAGTTTAGGTAGTCCCCGTAATGTCTAGGACACGGAGTTCACCGGGCCACGTTTATTGCTGAGATGACTCAGGCAGTCTGTCGCTCCAATCCTTTAGTTAGTGAACTTGATGAGGTGTAACTTAATGAATATAATGTTAGTTGTTGTACCCATTTAAATTGTGCAAAGTTGATGATTAATATACACATCTGAAAGGGCGGTTATGCACTGCATGCGATTCCGTAAGAGCTTTCCTCTTAGGTAGACGTTAATAATGCAACGGTTGCTTCGGATCGATTCTCAGATGTAGTGTGCTTAAAATAAATGTTATAAAAACAAACATTTACCTTGGACCAAGTGAGGTTATCCCTAGTGATGCGCCGTGCAAGCGCCAGCGCAAGTTCTGCTAGTGCTGTGTCCGAGCGCAGCATTGTAGAAGGCGCCCGTGTGGCCTGACGGGCTACGTGTCTGAACGCGTCAGGCCTCTTGCGTTCTAAGGCCGCGCACAGTGCCCTCATAGCTGTCAAAACGCCGGTGTCCAGGTTGGTCTGGGCTTCTTCACCGCATTCCGTCTCCACCATGCGTTGCAAGCGTTTCATGACGATTTGCTAAAAAAAGAAAGCTTAAGCTTAGTGAGGTGAATAAACTTGGCCTTAAAGGCGTGGCTGGCCTGAAATTGATATTCTGTAGCAGACTCTACTCAAGGCACTCAAGTTGATGATCAAGATTCCATTTATTCGTACTTAATTTATAGAAGCTAATATTATGAAGTAATATATCTAAGTATTTTCTACTTAAGAGATATTTTACGATATCTCATATTACCTACTTTAGTTATTTTACTTCAGGAAGGAAATTGACTTCAATTTCCTCATTCAGGAAAGAAATTTTGGGATGAATAAATTACAAAATAGATTAGGGTCATTCCACCGGCCAAGAAAATCACGTGTCCGGGGCCAAAAAGTACCCGAATATCATAATATTTTAGTAACAAATATTTTTATCTAATAGTATAACTTTGGTTCTTGTTGTTAAACCACACAGATAGTTAATAATAGTTAATTAAGTAATTTAAAAAAAATCGTAAGTCGTCAAAAATTGATTACCACGACGTGTCCGCGCTCCCGATTTCAGAACAAATTTGCTCGTATAAATTAATCCGTTATTATTACCGCTTTCAATGCTTATGTAATCGATTACTGATTAAATAAACATTGATAAATTAAATACGATATAACTATATGACTAAAAGGTTTTGTAAAATAACTATTTGAAGTTGTGTCCGGGCGTTAACCGTGATTACCCCGACACGTCACTAATGTGCGCCTACGTCCCTAGCTACGCAATTTAGAAACGAGCTCTATCCTCCCCCGTGAACCTTTAGTGGTGGCCTGCGTGCCGAGGTGATCGGTAATGCAACTCGTCGCAGGATTTCGGAGTTATCGAGATAAGAATATGATTACCCCGACCTTGGTTCAGTGCACGATTGATTTACTCTATCCTGTTTTTTTAGGTTTCTTTACATGGAAAGTTCTTGAGAATGTACAGGAATAATGGTCCATGTAACCGCATTTTTGTGTATTAAAACATATGGGATTCAACTTACAGATTGGGCAGGGCTCAGGATAAACCTTAATTTTTTGACTACCCCGACCTTGATTACCCCGACTTTTGTCACCGAGTAATCAATAATACTGTAATTTTACTAATGAATGATTAACTAAATAACGTTAAATAAGCAAAATTACCCTTTACTAAAATGAAATCCTATCTCCTATTAATACATAATATTCCCTCAAAATTGGCAAGACCCCTGGACTCGACCTTATCACCGCTGAAATGCTGTAAGCCGATGTAAACTCCGCCGTTAACGTCCTGACACCTGTCTTCGAAAACATCTGGATGGAAGAGGAACTCCCAGACGACTGGCATAAGGGGCTTCTAATTATTGTGCCGAAAAAAGGGTAAAGCAAGGGTATCAGTACCGAAAGACCCAAGAGATGCGATCTGGAGTGAGGAATTGCACACCGTTGGTGCAGATGATGTCCAACGAGTCCACAATTACACTTACCTCGGGAGCATCGTTTCAGAGCCTGGAGGTACCGAAGAGGACATCACTTCGCGCATTGCCAAGGCCAGAGCTACCTTCGCACAACTTCGAGCCGTATGGCAGTCACGGAAATTGACCCAAGCAAGATCAAAATATTCGGGTCCAACGTCAAACCAGTTCTGCTCTATGGGCGTGAAACGTGGAAGGTCACTAAGGTTATCTCGCACCAGCTGCAGATCTTCTTCAGCCGCTGTCTTCGCCGAATTCTCCAAAATCTTCAAACAACGAACTTTTGGAACGCTGCCACGAAATACCGATCTTTCAGCAGAATAAACGCTGCAAGTGGAACTGGATAGGCCACACTCTCCGAAGGGACCCCGATCACATCCCCAAGCAGGCTCTAGATTGGAACCCCCAGGGAAAATGCAAACGTGGTCGCGCCAAAAAAACATAGCGGCGCACTAGACTTGGAGCGAGATCAAACACGAAGCTCAAGACCGAATGCGATGGAGGACTGTTGTGGACGCCTTCTGTCCCATATAGGAGACATAGGACATTGAGTCACTAATATTATATGTATAATGTATATGTATGTTTTTTACTCTTTTACGCAACAACTACTTAACAGATTTTGTTGAAACTTTACAATATTGTCGTTTATACATCAAAATAATAACATTTATTTTACCATAACATAAAAAAAACCTTAGAAAATAAAATATTTTGTTTTATTTTTGATTACTCTGACTCCCAACTTTGATTACCCCGACCATGAAAATTTTGATGTCGCATAACTTTTTATTCTTGCTTGCTACAGATGGGCCAATATAAAAAATATGCTCGTAATAATGTCTATTTTGAAATGTTTTACCTAAACTTACTCTAAATTCAAAAATAAAAAAGGTCGGGGTAATCAACAAAATAATCCAGATCCGGAGAATGACCGTTTACCATTTCCTCATGAAATATGCCTACGCTATCATTTTCTATCCCTTTGTAATCTTAGATAATCTGCCTTGAGATTATTTTAATCTTATCACCGAGATCTGTTCTTTATCTACAATAATAGAGAAACAGGATAAGTAAAATAAAAAGAAAATACCATTATAAAACAATAAGAAACAACGAGTTTCAATTTGTACTAGAGTTGCCGCGAATAGTGGTTATAGCGAATAGTCGAATACCGATTAATCGCCATTCACTTTGGCGAATAGTCGAATAACTCGACATTACTATTCGACATATAAAAATAAGTCGGGTTTTCCTCCCTGACGCTATAACTCCAGAACGCACGAACCGATTTCCACGGTTTTGCATTCGTTGGAAAGGTCTCGGGCTCCGTGAGGTTTATAGCAAAGAAAATTCGGGAAAAGGGGGTAAAACAGGATCCACGCGTACGAAGTCGCGGGCGGCCGCTAGTTCGACATAAAAACATTAAAATTATTTCTAATTTCTTCTAAGGTTGTGAGAAAAGAAAACAATAAAGTTAAATAAATCTGTTTCATGTTATACAACATACCTACATATATGTAGTAAATTTTGGGCATGTTTTGAAGAATCATCTATAGAGCAACCTACTGAAGAGCACCCCAAGAATGCCACTGCTGAAGAAATCGCCCACAACATCGCATTAGCAAAGGCTGACAGAAAAATAAACCCATATGCATGGTGGACTTTGAGTACCAATAAGAATAGATTTCCTATATTAAGTAAGCTTGCTAAACGATACTTAATCACACCTCTGTTTATTCAGAAAGACTATTTTCCGAGGCAGGTTTAATTTACGAGGAAAAA